>NC_092572.1:8820000-9087500 GCF_037975245.1 Apostichopus japonicus
ATAACGTTTTGTATAACTTGGTCAGGAGTTAATCTATTGGTTTTGTACGGTAGACTAGGTAGTCCAGCCAATTTGACGGACGAACCTCTGATGTTTCATTTCTGAGAAAATATACGAAGTGTAAGAGTAAGTTGGCTTGACGTTTCGATCCTAACAGGATCTTCTTCAGAGGCTAAAATAAAATATATAAAAATGAAAATAAAGATATTGTTTTTAAATATGTACGAATGTGAGTACTTATCATATAGCCCTCAATAAAGTGACGGCGGAAACACACAGTAGTAAAATATATGAATGACCTTTTTGACATGGGTAACAATATTCGTCTTTGCGATGTGCACTAGTTTTTTTTAACGATATCTTCTATGGATATAATGATAACCGGTATGAAAAGGATACCTTAATAACTTGACGCGTATTTGCTTTTATGACTTCAAAGAAAACCCAAGAAACAACCAACAAATACTGATTTTATAATTCTGATTTAATATATCCAGAAACACATTTAGACATTAAGTCACACGAGATGTTAATATGCATAACCCCTGTGATTTACCCTAGGTGTCAGCTGTCTGTTTGCACTCTCCAGTTTCCAAAAGCTTTAGGGCAAGTTTTTTACGAAATACATAGCGACGCTGTGACGTCACATTTTGCTTATTATTTTTATCACGCCTGTCAAGTGCATTGTGAATGGGGGGAAGACTCCGGTTTCCATTTTAGCACCGACACAGGTGTTTTAATTAAAGACATCACATGGCAGACCCGTTATATTTCTCCCTCCGGTATTTTGTTTTAACTTGTAACTTTAATTCTACCATTGCAAGAAGGAATTATAATATTTTAGTCATGAAACCAAATGGGAGATTACATGTGTGGATGGATGGAATGTCCTACATTTTTTTATTATTGCAAATTAACTCAATTCTTCAAAATATAGTAGATATGAAAGGCAAATGTACCGTCGTATGCAGCTATAGAGTTCATGAACAAATAATGCATTTCCCGGTTAAAAGACCACATTGACATTTACTGTAAAATATCTCTCCAACATGTGTTTCAAAACGTTATTGTTTCAAAATCTTTCCAAATGATATTCCAAGTGAACAAAGGAAATTAACATATTGTAGGATGACGGGAGTAAGCGTGCGTGTTTACGTGTTTGTGGGTGGGGAGGTAGGGGGTATGGGTTGGGTGTGTAAGTCTAATCTGTTGATGCTATTTTTCGGCAAAACGCATAATTGATCTATAGTTTCATCCACTTTTCGAGCAACTGCTGAGTACCTTAAAAAAATATGTATTACGCGTGCAAAGAATGAAATGAACTATGGAAAGCCAAAAGGGACAACAATGTTCGATGATGATGTAAGAACATACGGTGATGATATCAAAGTATACAATGTTGATGTAAAGAAATAAACTATGGAAAGCTAGAAGGGGAAAAAAAATATATGCTGATGATGTAGGACCATACGGTGATGATAAAATTATATACAATGATGATGTAAGGAAATACATTATGGAAAGCCAGAAGGGTAAAAAAATATACGATGATGATGTAGAAATATACAGTGATGATATAATAGTAGGCCCCTATAGAATGTTGATGTAAAGAAATAAACTAAGGAAAGCCAGACGGGTAGAAAAGTATATGCTGATGATGTAGAAATATACAGTGATGATATAAAGGTATGCGATGTTGATGTAAAGACTTAAATGATGATGCATGTAAAAGCATAGTTTGACCATGTAAAATAATACGATGATGATGTAAATACACATCATGTCATAGAATGTATCAGTGTACATGCCTTCGAACCAATAACCTAATTTTGTAATATGCAAAATTTACCAATATTTGTCGTATTTTGTTACGATTTCAGATCTGAATATGTCCTTATATTTGTCAATTTATTTCAGAAAGTCTGTCGATATCTATTGATAGATTGCTAGAATCAACATTTAATTTCAACTTGTGACTTTCTTTGACTTTTTTTTTGTTGGGGGGGGGGGATGGTCTTTTTTCCCCATAACTGATAATCTTAGAATAATCCTTTGAACATTTACACGGACCGAAGAAGTGTACAAACTGCTGGCCATTTGGCATGACTCGAGTTTTAGAACTGAAGATGTAATTTCAAACCTTCAAAATGAAAAACAAATATTATTAGTTCAAGTGATCGATAACTTTGTAGGTTCACCTGATGTAACCAAGCCATCATTGAGTTAATGGGACGATACAGTTTGATATTTTCAGCTGCTATCAGTTTCATTGACTACTGTTAGATCATGATACAAGTAATTTATTTTCGATTTTACTTATTTTTGCATATTTCAGTCTTTAAGCTCCAATATTACAAGCTCTGTAATTTACATTGCTTTTGTCAGTAATGAGGGTGAGAACGTTGGGAGGCTTTGAAGCTTACATTAAATTGAAAATTGAAAACGTCATAACACAAAATAGATTAAAATACAACAACGAAAAACCCTGCCTGATGATGTCACACATGAATTTTCATTTGATAACGAATAATCTAACAGTATTCAGTTACATATTAACATTAATACTTCTAGCAATAATTATAATGAACATTGGGCCGCGAGTTATATCTTGTGTGACATACATATTTGAAGCATAATAATTATTTTGTATTAAGGCATTCTCCATTCTCTTTCTCTCTTGTTTAATTAAGAAACAATAGAGTAATAACATGATAGTATTGCAATAATAACATCTGTCCCCTCCTTCCCACCAGTATTGCAATAATAACAGCTGCCCCTCCCCTCCCCATAGCGTTAAGTATAAACATGATATTCACAAATCAGGACTTCTGTGTGCAATTGTGAAGACATGAGAGACAAACAAAAATGACTTGCTTTCACTCATTTTTTTTATTAAGATTGACATCGTCCCGTATACTTATAATAAAAGAATATTTCCGAATTTTATTTGGCTTAGCGTTAACGTATTTTCACTTTCTCCTTTAACTCTCCTCAAGACAAAAATAATTCATCTGTCTCTAATACAATTTGTTCATACACGCTTTTATTTGCACATGCCCTAATTCCATCCCATTTATCACTCCATATCTATCCCGACAAGGGTTCATTTCATCATATCTCAACTCTTTTTGTTTTTTACAATATGCTTTAGCCTATGTATTGCCTTAACATATCAATGATTTGTGTGCATCACCTGTCGAGCTTCTATAGCTAAACGACTGATGATATACTGGGGGGAGGTCTAAGCACTTTCTTTCACATATACGCTTGCCAAATTTTGACACGATTGGTTAAAGGTGAAAACATAGTTAACAGCGTTACTGATATACAGGTTGCATTGATCGCCAAAGGTTCTTGCCAGCCCGGAGGTTCTATAATTCAGTATATAGTCATAAAGTATAGTCTCACCACGAAGACGAAATCATGAAGATTGTCCGAACCACAGTGTTTTGCGGCAAATAATAAGAGACAAATTTTTGCCCGTGAACCGTTCCCTATATATATCTTGTCACCGTTCAGATAACTTGCCAGTAATTCCAAACAAGGTCACCTCCCTTTGACGTAAATTCTTTTCTGTCTTTTTTAGAACGACCAGACTGTACTTAATTTCAACTTATCGATTTCTAGTTTTTTTTTTTTGCCTTGAGCAGAAAAACCCTAAGAAATTCTCTTCCGATAAAACTAATATATAGTGCTGGTATGCGGGGACTATTTTGAAAATGTGTGGTGTTTGTTCAAACGTGTAATCTCTGTAACACTTTATCTATAAGAGAGAATTTGGAAATAGTATATATATATTTATACGAACGGGAAATTTGAAATGCTATTGTGGAACAACAGAAATGTACCTTGTAGTCATATAAAAAATGTCTTTCAAAGAGTTTCCTCTTGGGTGACGTAACGATTGTGTGTGAGTATGTGTTTGTTATTTTTAGTCATATTCGAGAAGCAAAGCTGAAACAGAGATTTTTTAAATGAAGAGTGGTACTATACATCCGAACGACACAGAAATCGATTTAAACATTCATGCTTATAATGATTATGTTAATGTTTGAAAGCTTTAATGTCATATGACGTCACACACAACGTAAGACCTATGTAGATTCCGTGAAACATATATTTGACAATTACCGCATTCTCACGACACTATTTGGGTTACAATATCAAGAAAATGCGTCAAGCCCCCCCCCCCCCCAATCATTGCCAGCACGCATTCAAAATTCTATAAATAATATCAAATCATACTTCCAAGTTCTTTATACTTATTGTTTAAATAAATTTCAATTTACACATTCGTCAAAAAACCCAGACCCCCTCAAAAATCCAAAACCAGGGAGAAACTAATCCGTTTAGTAATGTAGCAATTATCTAGGTAATCAATACAGCCATATATATTAGCATGTCTGACTGACATGGCGGAGCGAAGATATCTTTCACTTTGAAGGTCGTGGCCATTTACAAACGGCAGATGTTCTCCCATGTAAGACAGATACACGCATGAATGTATCATCTATCGTCGAATGTTTGTGAATTTATAAATATCAATCTTTCGAATACTGAAAGGTCCTGAAAAAAGGTACTGGAAGGTCCTTTAACCATGTAGGGAAAAATGTAAATCTATCGCAGTTAAGAATCAGCGGATAAAAACTTTACCGAGAATTATGTGGCAGTGATGTAATTATAGGGCATTTGCCTGGCGAACCGAATTGAAGAGATGTATAAGCTAAAAGGGAATTTTCATAACTGACCAGTCTTGCTTGGTATTCTTGGGACCACTATCTTGATGATATTTTTCAGGAGTTTCGCTAGCATTTGAGGATGTCAATCATCATTTTGGTGCCTTGTGCACCCCCCTCCATACCCCCTCCCTACCCCCGCCTCCCTCCACAAAGCGCTTTATCGAGCCCAACGAAACCTCTAGATGATGCGCGAGTATAAGCATCACATTTGGCTTTTGTTTCCAAAGATTTTCTTCAAATTTGGTAATAGCACACGACTTGCATTCTGAATATTATCAGACCAAAACGTGCCACGATCTTTAATTGAACCATCAAACATAAACACTGTACAACAATTATCTTATAATTTTCTCATCTCAAGATGCAATTAGTCACAACTAGAAATTTAGGTTGCTAAATACACATTCACACACAAAGAAGAGAGATCGTGCCTTTCTAAGATGTTTAGGGTGTTCTAGAATATTAACCTGTCAAATTTTACTCTAAAAGAAACAAAGGATGGAGGGAGAAAAAGGGAGATGTGGGTGGAGAGAGATGGACTTTCCAAACTGATATACTACAATAATGAAGTGTAAAATATAAAAGGAAACCTTTAGTAACTGTCTTTCCTAAAAGTCATTTTAACATAAACTTTCTGGATAACAGAAAACGTCGAGAACGGGAACTTGGTTTTTTTTTTTAAAGGGGAAAAAGGCATTTTTGAAACGGGCTATGGTACGTAGCTTGTCTATAATGACTAGGTTATTTTTATACTCTTTGGACATGGTATTTATTCGAAGATGAAATACCAATGTAACTTTACGTGGGAAGAGTAGTGGAGATGTTTCTTTGAAAGTCAAGTTCTCGACTCTATATGATTCTGTAATCCCCCGTGTAACAATGTAGATCAGTTCAGTATATATTGACAAGTCAGGAGGCCTTGGAAATAATCGAGTAACAGTCGAAGAGTTGAAAATACTTCAGTTTGCATATATATATATATATATATATATATATATATATATATATATATATATATTGTCATATATCTCTCTCTCACGCACACACAGGTGTGTTTAACATTCAGACAGAGGACCCCATTGTTTTATCCATTGGTTAAATACACGTATACCCTTACCTTAACAGTACCCCATAACAATAGAATTCTTTTAAGCACGCTGTGATTCTTTACAAATCACATCCGAGGACCTGGAATTCTTTTGTTCAAGTCCTCGGTCAGAATACAAAACAAGTGCACACGTACACACACACTCATCCGACGGCGTGACTACAAAGTTGCCATTATCATCGTAACCATAAATTATCTCAAAGTAAAACGGACAAATACGATGTGAATTCCTGATCCAAAAGAGAACTGAAAACTAGGGCGCATATGTCAGCTATCTGTTCGAGCCGAAATAAAGTAATAACACATTATATGCTTTCAAATACACACTACATTTCCTTTTTAAGGGTCGAGTTTGATCATTCAAAATAATGACACATTGAAAACAGTAAATTTGCATCTTTTAAAGTTAAACCGCAAAATGCAGTTCTTGGTAATTCTTAATATGGAGTATAAGATAAAATTTAAGATATAAGAGAAATATAAACGCTTAAATCAGAAGCAAAAAATCTATATCCTGTTACTCCTTGACGACATTTATTTTTATCCTCTCCTTCTTAACACTTAAAGCTCATTGAATATTTTATGTTGGAATAATTAATTCGGGTCAATTGTTGGGGGTTAAAAGAGTGAAAAAATGCGATAAGATTCTAGATAAATTCTAGAATTACATGGTAATGACAAGAACATATGACACGCGCTATAGAATCCCTTGATGGCGTATAAAGTCCCTTGCTTCTATATACATATACAAAATGATGCTTTATAAGTGGGACAAGGTTCTACCGAAAGTAGGATCATTGCACATACACGCTCAATAAGTTCTCACATTTCATTCAAAGGTTAGTTAAGTACAAGTAAAGCTATATGGTGAGCTTATTTACAGAAAGAGCTTCACACGGAGAAAATGTCGATCAAAGGCTAGTGACATCCTCGAGTACTTAGTAAAGTATCCATTCTCTTGTTTGGGTTATATGGAGATGACGTGTCTTAAAAATTACCTGCGGCTAACTTCGCCAATCCAGCGAAGCACTTCAGATTTTTTGTCAAGAGGCCTTTTTAAAACTTATACTAGATACGAGGAAAAAAACACTATACGCACACGGAAGGAATCATCGTTCCGATGATGCATATTATATATATATATATATATATATATATATATAACATATATATATGTATGTATATATATATAATATAAATGTTTGTATGTATATATATATATATTATATATATTATATATATATATATATATATATATATATATATATATATATATATATATATATATATATATATATATATATATATCAGCGTCCATGGCCTAGTTGGTTAAGGTGTTCGCGTACAAAGCGGGAGGCCCGGGTTCGAATCCTGGTGGAGGCTCGAAGTTTTTTCACTGTTCTTGATTTTCCAACTCATTAAGATTTTAATTTATATATATATATATATATATATATATATATATATATATAGGTGGGTGTGTGTGTATTTGTGTAGCACTAGTTATTAAATAGTGGGACATCGGGTACATTTTTAGAAATCGGATACAGTGTTTAAGCCAAACTTTAAACCTTTCATATATTGACCTACATTAAAGTCATAATTTTAATTTATGCCTGATACTAAGTTGTGACATGTTCGGGTTGGGTTTTTTCTGATACTGATATTGAGACATCAAATATTCATTTTTATAATTAACATGCTGATGATTTTGTCTAACTTATTTTCTCTTTCCCTTCAATTGTGAAACAGATGGCGTTCCATACCTTTGCATATTGCTATATGGTTTCTATAGTGACTTTATGTGCATATGTTTCTATAGTGACTTTATGGGCATATCATTACATAGCTGCGTGTGCTCATTTCTTTTATTTATTTTCCTTATTTTGCTTTAACGTGATCAAGTCGTTGTGAAGTACTGTTACAAATTCAACACATCATGTTGAAAGATATCACCATCAAACACATAATACCTATGATACTAAAAAAGGTAGAAAAATCAGCCGCCGCAAACTGATTTTTAAGTTTAAGTGCATGCACGTCGGTCGGTCGTACCGTATGTCCGGAGACCATGATTAAATTACAAGGCCGTTCTCTGACGCAGGTGATCAACAAAGTTGTACGTATGTGAATATGATGAAACATGCAGAGAAAAATGTATCTTACAATTAAATTACAAAAGACATACCTGTTTATTTTCCCCCCTTCGATCCCCAAGTTAGCGCGATAATAATTTGAAGGGGAAAAAAATGCCGAATTTGTTTGGTTTTCTACCCTTTTCTTTTCCCCCCTTGAATAAATGGCTTAATTCAATTTACCCTCAGAATTATAACAGATGCACACTTCACAGGGTAGATCGTTGTCAAATGAAATTCGAATAGGCTATTTTTTTTCTGCAGAGAAAGGGATTAGATAATCTATAAAAGAATTATATTTGAGCACTTCGGATCCCGTTGTCTCCTGTGTATTCTCTGTGATATTTCAAACTATACCGTAGCGATTTCTGGTGTGATTTTTGTGGTGAATATTCAACGTGATGTGATTCCCCCAAAAATCCCATTACAAGAATTATACTTCATAATCTTTATTAATTTATTTTGTACCCCACCCTCCTCCCCCTTGAGCATATGTTTTGTATTTTTTTTATGATATCGCTAGTAATTTCAAAATAGAAAATGCTTAGATGCAGTTTACAAGGCATGGGAAGTGCCATTTCCAGCAATCTGGGAGACATTTTCGGCCAAAATGTTCTTGTACGCTTCGCGTCAAAATGGATGCGCTACGCTTAGATAGTTTGCCGACAAGCTTCGCCCCTCCCTTGGCAAATTCCTCGCTACGCGTCTGGGAACGACCCATGTTCAGTATACGCATAATACTGCATGAGCACTTCCCATGATAAGTATACGCTTACTACTGCATGCGCACTAGCCATTATAAATATACGCATAACACTGGATGAACAATAGCCATTTATAAGTATACGCATAACACTGGATGAGCAAGACCCATTATAAGTAAACGCATAAGACTGGGATTAACATTAACAAACACCTACTCATATGCACAGGGAGTTATTGCGACCGTACTACCAGGGTCGTAAAGTTTGGGAAGTTCATGTGATGTAATTTGTGGTAAATAGTTACACTTCACCAAAGCCACGTGTGAACTCCAAAATGATCCAACCCCCCCCCCCCCCCCCCGCTTTTCCCTCCCAGATTTAAATGGTGGAGAAAATGTCATAATTGTCAGGATAGAACGGAAATATTCACTAGAACTGCATTTGCCTGCAAATACGCAGTATTGTACTGCGCGTGGAGTGCTTGCAGTATTAGGTAGAACTTTTCGGTTGTTCATGGTGTTATTTCTTGGGCGGACAACACACCAGGGAGTATAGTCAAGTACGTACCTACAAAGTAAGGGGCGCTTGAGAGGGCCGTGACGGGCTAAGAATAAGTTGGCTACGCAGCTAGCCTCAGAAACTGTAAATGTACAGAGACTATATGAAACTTTAAGTTTCAACGTTCAGTCATCGTTCACTTGACAAGTAATGCCAATATAGTAGCGCGCACGCGCATTACAATAATTATCAGTATAACTGTCATTGTAAAGAAAGAAATATAATCCTATGGGCCTGTATGCCGTATCGTGAATTTCTTTTCATTGGTGTAATTCCAGATGTTGTACCATTATAACCAAATATTGTACAAGTTTGAGATAACGGGGTTTTGGTGGGGGGGGGGGGGGGTCACAGTAGCTGGAAGAATGGTACGCCCGGTGTAACAGTGTCACTTTTATGAAACTGATTGCGTGTCAATCCAATTGTGGCCTTGGGAAGAGGACGTTGATGAAAAAGCAAAAGAACATTAGCAAAATATTTTTTAACCGAATACAGTTACTTTTCAATTGATAGGTTTTACTAAACGTGACGTCATCTTGCCTCTTGTCTTTCCTTTCAACTACTTCAATGCAATTATTTCTTACAGTATATTACGCCTTTCAATAAAGCAACTTAAAGCAAGCAGCTGTATTTTTACACTTTTTACACTTTTTACATCATATGATCCCGAGGGGGGGGGGGGGGAGTTGCTATAGAACACTCTTTTTCTTATCTTACCTCTGTATCAATCGATTCATCGAGTTCCATAAAAAAAGATAACCGTCTCTGAATACGGTACATTATGGAATTTTTTTTACCCAGAAAAACACCGCTAACCTACATTCATGTTGAACCTGTGTTCGATAATAATTCTGTACGTTCGTTCCGCTCGAAAATGAGGTAAAACGTGCTCATTTATGGAGAGGACTCGGAGGAGAGGGGAAAGAAAGAAAGAGAGGCGAGGAAATATGAATTATGGGACGGGTGAGGATGGAAGGGGTGGGAACGAGTAAAGTAGGAGAAGGGAGATAAACGACGATGTCAGGAGAGGAGTTAAGAGGAGAAAAATGATGATGGGATGAAAAGAGGAGAGCAGAGCAAAATGGAGGGGGTTGCCTTGGGAACCAAATCCATCTCATTTCTAATCTCAATCTCAATATCTAAATCAAATCTCGGTAAATTCGTCTTCGACGTGAATTCTCACATCTTGTTCAGGGAACTGCCGTCATATATATTAACAATACATGTTTCAACAAATATTGTATTTTGTTATATCCTTCTTTTAACAAGGTGAAAATCCTGTTAGGAACTCAAATGCGCTCGATCATTACCAGTGTCATTTGAGCGCAGTCCAATTTAGCACTTCACGTGAAAGTTGTCAAATAAATCATTTCAAGGTGATATTTTCCCCTGGAGAGAAAAATAGAATAAAAAAATATAACAAACATTTCCCAAAGAACTGAAGAAATTTCGTAATGACAATGACCTGATTACATCACACGGAAATTGTAAAGAACAATAGAGAACCGCAAAGCTAAAATTAGATTTCCTGGTTTAGATTGGATTGTTATTATCAAATATGTTTTTGTAGGTTTCAAATGCATGTTTTATTTCACGAGTTTTTACAATTTGTCCTTGATTTTCAAAAAGTCTTATAAAATTTAATTCTGTAAAATTCCGTTAACAAACATACTCCAATTTCGTCAGTACAAAATTTCAAAGAATCTTGGCTTGTTGACGACAGATGTTTAGAGGAATTAGTCACCGCTCAAGCATTAAAGGTTTGTCGATACATATACGGCCTGGCTTAAAATAACTGCTTTTTTGTATCGGTCTAAAAACAAAGCAACATACTCATTTTGTGGTATATAATATTAAAATCGTAGTTCCTGCGTGATGTTCCAATTTTGTTTTTATAAAATATTCTTGCCAAGTGCATCTCTCCGAGGAAGAATTTTATGGTTGTAAATTTCATCATGCATCTAGTGCTTGCAATGGCCTAGCCATAGGCAGAAGTTGGGTTCGGTAAGGCCCCACCAAATATCTGTCAGCCCGACATCTCCCCCCACCCCTTCACAAAAAGTGCAAGAAAAATGTTTTGATTAGAATTTGTAGGTCATGCCTGCCCCCCTCCCCCGCCCCTCTAGAAAAACAATCGCCCCCCTAAAACAGAAGTCTAGCTACGTCCCTGAATAACAAGTAGATTACAATCTCAGAAGTACAGCATGACTTACGTGTATAAATAACAGTCACTTGCCTCGCATATTGATTTTTTACCTTCGTTCGTTGATATCAGTAGTGTATATTCTCAATGTTTTTTTTTATGTTTTCACTTCATATTTTTGCGTTTAATCCACCTAGAAATATTGACGTCATCGCAAACCTCGCTTAATGCGGGGTCGCAGTACGGAATTAACGTGTGTGTGTGTGAGTTGGAAAATCATATATAGATATAGGCATTTATATATGTATATTTATTTGCCTTTATATATATATATATATATATATTCAATATATATATATATATATATATATATATTTATATATATATATATATATATACATATATATATATTTATGTGTATGTATATATATATATGTATAAATATGTATTTATATTTATATGTATGTATTGTCACGCACATCTGTGTTTGTATTGTTCTATTCAACCCGATAAATATTAATTTAAATGTAAATGATGTTTGACTGGCCAACTAAACCAAAACAGACACATGAAGATTGAGAAGCCTATGACAATAGACAAGCAGATATCTAGGGACTAAGACCATTAACTTGTTTGCATGCTTGTCAACAACTTCAACGATTCAAGCTTCGTTACCCATGCAGTAAAGAAATGGGCAAAAAGAGAAGCGAAAATAAGTTTTAAAAAAACAAAATCGAGCACAAAATCTTCAGAGACAAAATAAAAACATAAAAGAATTGCAGATGTTTTGTGGTTTGAAATTGATCTGTATTTTCACGCTAATCTGATCTTATTTATTCTTGCTTTTGTACATGTTACTAAAGGATTTGGCAGTTCAGAATTCGTCAGAACGGCTTTGAACTCGTTACAACCACGCATTGCGCCGATACGTATTACAGCCTCTTTCTTTCATTATTCACCTCAGGAGGATAATTTCTTGAATAATGTATATAGCAGTTTATATTATTTTACCAAAATCTGTTTCCAACACTCACGAGATGTGTTTTTTTTTATCCGTACGACATACAAGGTTAATGGGGATGTGTTCTTGTTAACCTTTACTTTCTCTATTAATCAAGTCTTGTACTTCTATACGCAACAATAAAAATCGATTTTATCCTACTTTAGGGCTATCAGAATGTCTCAAAAAACATTATTTCTAATGGGAATTTCGATTTTTGCTTTTGTTTTAAGGTTCTCTTTTTTTATTATTATTATTATCTTATTTCAAGATCGCCGGGACCGAAAGAGAGAGAGTATTGTGTCTAATTTTAGGTAAGGTGATTCAATTCATGGCCGACCGTGATGAATAGTCATATGAGTGCGTATGGTTTCTAATTAAGTATATATATACTTTAAATACAGTGATAGTTAGGTTGTAGATTAATGGATGGGTTGTAGTAGCATACGGGTACAACAGCATGAACAGTGCAAATAGAATTCCCCCTGATATGAGTACAAATAGCAATAGTATTGTCTAAGTACTAGTACATGTACTTAATCTTTCACTAGTATCTACACTAGAACCCAGAATGAGTACTTAATCTTCCACTAGTGTCTACACTAAAACCCAGAATGAGTACTTAATTTCCACTAGTATCTACACTAGAACCCAGAATGAGTACTTAATCTTCTATACTAGTATCTACACTAGAACCCAGAATGAATACTTAATCTTTCAATAGTATCTACACTAGAACCGAGCATGAGTACTTAATATTCCACTAGTACCTACACTAGAACCCAGAATAAGTAGTTAATGTTCAACTAGTATCTACACTAGAACCCAGAATGAGTAATTAATCTTCTATACTAGTATCTACACTAGAACCCAGAATGAATACTTAATCTTTCAATAGTATCTACACTAGAACCGAGAATGAGTATATAATATTCCACTAGTACCTACACTAGAACCCAGAATAAGTAGTTAATGTTCAACTAGTATCTACACTAGAACACAGAATGAGTACTTAATCTTCTATACTAGTATCTACACTAGAACCCAGAATGAGTACTTAATCTTTCACTAGTATCTACACTAGAACCGAGCATGAGTACTTAATATTCCACTAGTACCTACACTAGAACCCAGAATAAGTAGTTAATGTTCAACTAGTATCTACACAAGAACACAGAATGAGTCATTAATCTTTCACTGGTATCTACACTAGAATCCAGAATGAGTATTTAATATTCTACTAGTTGCTACACTTCATTACTTCCAGTGTATACTAACTACTTTACCACTATACTATACTAACGAGTATGTGTACTAATGAGTACATACTCGCAAGGCCGAGTACAAGTAACGAGTACCATATAAGGAATGATTTACAAGTCAGTTGTCCAGACTCTTAATTATTCAAGTTCCCATTATTTTATGACGTCAGCAATATCAAAAGAATGTTCTTTAATAAACTTGAATAGAAACAACAGACCAATTGATAACTAACGCAATCATCATGTTGTCCTAAATGTGTGTTTGTTATATTGTTATTAACCGGTATGAAATGTAATATTTCTTTCTAATAATGCAATTATAGAGAGTAGGGTACGTCGTTAAGCCCGAGAGGCTTTACTGTTCTACTTCCAGCTTATCACATCTTACCCTCTGATGATTGTAAATATTAAAGGCATGATGTGAGAAACAAATAAATGAAATGAAAATGAAAGTATTTGTCTTTTACAAATTTATGCTAATGTATTATATACGTTCATCGTCGAGGCCATCAAAGTCTGATTGGTTTGGTTATGAACGTTATTTATATATTTTATTATTATGTTTATTATTTATTAAATTTTGTTTATCTCGTTAGAAGCTGATATTATAGGTTCTAGCCTCTGTAGATTAAAAATTCCCACATCGAATGTTTTTGAATGAAACATTGGGAGACGAAGGGGGGGGGGGGGTCTCTTCCACTTTTTTTCTCCACACTTTTTCTCTTTTTCCTTCTCTAACGTATTCCCTACCCTCTTCCCTTAATTCTCTTTTTGTACCTCTGCAGTTTATCTCCTAGCTCTCCTCTTCCTCCTGTAAGTTTCTTTCTTTTCTCCATCCCTTGTCTACTAATCCTTTTACATCTATCTTGCTGGTGTTCACCCAGTTCATTAACCTGTCTGTATTCTGTGTGTGTTTTTGTCCCTTTTGTTACTGTAACTTGTCGTTCATCCTCTGCAGAAGATCTTGCTAGGATCCAAACGCCATGCCCTCTTACGTTCACACATTCTCTTACATAGGCTATTTAGTGGATAGGATAAGCAGTTTGCCAAACAGCTTTCTTTTATTTTCAAGAAGCTTAAAATAATACAACAATGTTCACTCTCTCTGTATTACCCGACCTCCATACGCCATTGGAAGCGTACAAAGGTAATTCGTGACAACAAATATATTCCCGATGTTGGCCCTTTTTTTAATCAAAGGTTACACACGGCAGGTAAATCGTTGCAAGCAATATGATTACTTTGAATAATCGAACAAATGAGAAAGTAAAAAAAGCCTAAAGCACCTTGAGGTAAAACTGTGAACGATAAGTGATTTGGAGATGCCAGTTTCGTGTACTGATATCAGTACATGCGTAAGTGTGTATAGTGGTACACTATAGTTCGTTACTGTGTTTACATGGAGCTGTGTCATAACGAGTAACAATAATGAGGCCTATAGTAGTTGCCTTGGGATCTTTCAAGCCGCCCTTATTTTATCCTCGCTTGTTTAGTTTTAGGGCGGTATAATGTAATATATTCAATTCTGGCTGGAGGAACGGGATGAGGCCAATGGGATTTCCTCATGCATAGGCTTTCGAGATGTTCGGTAATTGTCCGTAGACCTCCACTTCGTCAACTGTTACAAATATTATAACTTCGTAGATCGATTACGATACTAACTCAAACGATGAAATAACGTACATTATCAGTGCATTACATTTTGGAAGGGAATAACTGTAATAAAATACATAAGTTGATATATATATATATATATATATATATAGCCTACATATATATATAGCCTACATATATATATATATATATATATATATGGATACATATATATAGATATATATATATATATATATATAGTCCTATATTTAATGTTAATGTTATTAATGTTGTATAAAAGACAGGCCGCAATTATTTTATGTCACCTACATTCATACCGACACATCAAACATGCATCAAACTAAAAATACATCGCCCGTATACTAGATTAAACCAATCGCATCTGCTTTATACTTCAAAGGAATTAAAACAAACATAATTCATATTTGATGACTTCGAGATTGATACTATTACATCGTATACATCGTCCTAGTGCACGAAATACCAGGTTAATTCCTTAACTGGAATGTCAACGTGAAGACGTACTGGTCACCGTCTGTTTGTGGCATCAAAGCCTACACCCATTTCCCGCATTCCCTACAAACTACTTTCAATAATAGAGATGCGGTCGTTACAATGAGAGCTATATGATAAGACCCTCACCACCCCATAACGATGAAGATTGACGGTATGTTGTGTAACATGATTTTAGAATGTTACAACTCTAATGTAATATTATACAAGCAAGACAGTGTGCAATCAGTTTAATACTGACTGTTGGGTAACAGATGGGGCTACCAAAGTCAAGATACCCTACAGTTCGCAGTGTGCGCGGTTCTATATAGATATGTGCCTTCCTCCGAGCGTAAAACTTCCAAAATGAATCAAAAGATATTACAGAATTATGGTATAGCAAATGCCTTTATGTTCTATTTGAGAGTGGAGCAAACGAATTGTATATACTCTTATTCTGTTTTATCTTTTTAATATTTGACACCTTTTGCTAATTCTTATTTTTTAAATAATTTCTATATTTTGATAATTCTTTTACTTTAGATTATTCTTATCTTTATGTTAATTCTTTTATTTCCATTTTTATCTATTCTGTGGTTGTCTCCACCTTACAGCTTTAATTGTTTTGTATCTGTACATTTAATTGTTTTTCTATCGCTATGTTCTACTTTTTGTATAACGTTTAATGTAAAAAGCAGGTTCTTATTGGAAACCAGCTTTTGCTGAATAAGCAACCCTGGATAAAAATGCGAATAAATAAATAAATTAATAAATAAAAATAAAATTGTCAGCAGCCATTTGACTGTTCAAGGACTAAACTCATTTTTCGTAGCCATGATATGTAATTAAACTGTAACAGGGCAGTGAAGTTTCCGGAGGGGTTGATCAGACCATTGTCCAACCCAACTCGACCCCGTAGACGTGACGGATAAAACATGGGCTATTTAATAAGCCTCAAGGGATTATCAATTGGTAATATCAGAACAACTTTAGTTTCGACATGAATGAATACGAAGTGTAAACTTCACCTCAGCCATCCATATATCAAGACACTCAATCCTACCATAAACTACACTCGCATGAAGTGTGAAATAACACTGAGTTATTTTCATCCCTTATACAACATATATACCTGGTGATAGAATCAATTCTACTTATAGGCCAGTACTTCATCAATGGACGGCTTATGTCGTACTCAGGTTCTGACAAACATGAATTTGTACACAGATTTGGCAAATTTAAGGTCGCTGCTCCCAACCCCTACCCCTCCCCTCCCCTACCCCTCCCCTACCCTCCACTTCCCTCCTAGGCAAATCGTCAGCATGCATGTGTGAAGTTCTCCTCGTAGACACAAGGCTTACGGGATAGTTCTTATATAGTTATCAATATTGCAATGCTATATCGATTTGTCTCACTGAGAAAATGCCTTGTTTAAACATTTATAACACTAACTGAAACTTTTCGCAATTAGATTTCATTTAATAAATCGATGTCAGCTTTATGCTAGAGCCAAATGCAATGAAATAGTACTTAAGTCCAACAACGATCAGGAGCGGACTGTGTCATGGACTGCTACCGGCATGGTAATATCAAACTGCTTGGGCATTTTGTAACAATCATCTTCGGCGACAAAGGGGAAGTCGGCGCCTTCGGCTCCTCGGATCCAACGGCTCACCGTTTCCGAGAAGTTAAACGGGTTGACCTTTCCATTTTGCCAGTAATAAAATGTTAATCATATGCGTTTTCTGTCCTTCCCGATCTCTTCCTTCCCCTCTCCCCTCTATCTCTTTCTGTCTCTCTCACTTACTTACTCTTCCTTGATCACATTCAAATACGACTGAATTATCTGTTACACAAAACCTCCAAAAATAGGTCTGAATTCGATGGAAAAATATGCCAAAATTGCAACACCGAATAATCTCAAGGATAACTGTCAATTACAACTGTCAATGATGATATTATTTCTTCATATTTGATGAATTTGCCTAAGTTAAACAATTATATCGATATATTAAACAGAAACTGAAAGTTTCTACTGCTCAGAAGTAATGATTTCTTTGTACTTGATACATGAATCCCAGACAATTAAAGTATTTAAAACATTTTCCATTAACTATACATAACACGTTAGGAAACACATAGTCAACTTACCCTGCAGTAAAAATAGTTCCTCTCTTTTATCCCAACAGATATATGCAGGACTCCAGACTACGAGGAGTAAAAGGTGCAAATGATTCCACAAAAAACAAAAGTTAAGGTAAAAAGTATGGTTTCGGATAAGATAACAAAGTAATCCTCGAAATCAAATGTCTAATTTCTCATAAAAACATGTTCCATATTCCTCACAAATGCCATTACATTTTATGAGCACTTATATGAACCGTTCTTAAATCTTCGCTATCAAGTGTCAGTGGGTTTTGTCAAGGGAATCAGATTTAAAGGATTTATAAAGATTACAACCGCTTTAAAGTTGAAAAGGTAAACAATTCCCTTGTGTCTCTTTGCTGCGAGGAATTCTTAATAATCCTTTCACTATGTTATCTTCCCTCGGCTGCTTATGTGTTTCCAACGTCCAGTAAAGATATATCAATCACCACACTGCGTGTATTACAGAGTTGGACTCATTGGTCTTCACGAACTCATCTCAAATAGCATTAACGGACAAATGTTACCAGCACAATTATAAATTTCATCGGATCTTTCTGTTTGCACAAATAATTGCACTCAAAAGGTCACATTTTTAGGTTACGCATTCCATTTCCACGAACAATTAATTCCTCTCCGTATTCAAATTTGCTTAAATCCAATAAACTGATTAACTTGTCAACAATAGAACAAAAAGCCAGATATTAACAAACCCTTTTCAAGCCGTAACGTTAAAATTCAATCTCAAAAAGTTAGCAAAAGACTGAAAAATGATAAAATAAATAGTAAAAACGTATGATTTGCTTTGACTGAGACGTTTCTCGAGACTTTCCACAATGGTTTCTCTTCCAAAGCCTGAAATCGATCTGATAATCTTCAAGATATCAGGCGTACACTGTGATAATAAAACCAGAGTGATACTTTCTCGAATACGAATGTTTTGAAGTGAGGGTAACCAACCGTTTGTTTCAACGAGTTGACTTGAATCAATGCTCTTTGGCAGATATAAATAGACGTGTATAGAGTATTGTTGGCTGCTACATTGGCAGGTTGACGTTAACAAGTATTTTTTTTTAAACTGGATTCGTCGTGTTTCACGTTCAATTTTGATCACATGTTTGGAAATGAAGAAATTGAAAGTGTATCATTCGATGTGTAGTTGGTGAACATATGTACGGTGAGCTTCTCATAAATATACTTGTCACAGGGTGATTTGTCACAATGAATTATACAGAAAATAAGTCACTTATTACTGAAGTAAAACGTTTTCTTTATACATTCTTATTTGAAGGAAAGCTATTTTTCTTCCAAAGATGTGTTCAGTGCCAGATCTCATTGCAGGGCCAAGATCCAACCTCCGCCGAATAATATATAAATCTTATGAAGTTTCATACCGCTAAAGAATACTAATGAAAATGCTTTTCATCACTTCCGTTACATTTTTTCTCCAGACTCGATTTCATGTTTGAGTATGAACTTATTCAGCAGCCTTGGCAATGAATGGAACAATTTTGTTACCTAAATGTAGATAAGGAAGTATAGCAGGCGATATTGCGGTGTAATAAAGCTGGTAATACCTACTTAAAGAAGACCATGTTGATTTACATTTATTTGGTGTATTTTGTTAGCACTCAGCAAGGTAACAGCTTTGATTCAATTAATTTACTTGAAATTAGCCTACAAACTAGAGTCCTAAATAAAATGTTCCCCAAAATATCCTTACGTACTGTTAATTAAAACTCGTTTTGCCAAAACTGGCCTTGTTTAGTCATGAATCAGAAACAAAGTAAACCCATCAGGGTACTGGGTTTAAAAAATGATCTCGCCTCGCTTTTAATCGTTTGGCAAAATTTAGGTTTTAACCTTGAAGAAAATAATTAACTTGTGTTTTGAATATTTTTTGTTTTTAAAATATTTGTTTATTTTGTTGAAATAAGAACCAACACACACTGTACTGCCACGTGGTTACGCTTAACGGTATGTATTAAAGCTACGAATTGCTAGCCCTCTAACAACTCCCTGTTTAAAGGGATATTTCAGTAACTCCATATATCATGTACAGTCCCAAAATCGAGATATGAAATTCGATGGCATTTAACAGATTTTCACCAGTGAAATCTTCCCGCAATCTCCATCAAGTGAATCACAATAGGGGAGCTATGATGCCATCCTGGCATATCCCATTGAAAAAGTTTACGTAAGATATTATAATCTTCGTGTTCATTTAACCTTGATACATGCATGTACATAAAGGAGTGTTTGATTAGCTTTAATGTTCTCGGTATTTAGAATTCCATTCAAATGTAACACTTTTATACACATATTACAATGCGTTCCTTCAGCCCAATTGCCCTGATCACATCATGTATCCACATTTGCCAGATGCATTAAATAGAATTATCACTAATTAAAAAATAAAATAAAAAATGTCTTCGAAAACGAACATTTAACAAGATTTTATCATAAGAATGAAGATAATTTTCATCTGGTTGTTTCTTATTTATCAGTTATATTCACCAACAGTTCTTTAAGTTGCTTTTATCTTTCAAAATTAATTTATAATTTGTTCAGTTAGCTTTACTGTTAACGACTACCCTTATTAACATAATAACTGTAATTGCTTGGAAACAATTGGCAATGATTAGAAAGTAACAAAGGGTAATATATATATAAATTTAATGATGAACATTATCCTGGAAAAATTATCTTATATTTTCAAACTTCACATATGATTTCTTCTTCTGTCATTTACAACATCATAAAACAAAAAGTGTTTAATAAGTGGCGAGGAAAATGAATGATGGCGCTATACGAATTTGGAATATATCGACACGAAGAGCTACCGGGTGCTACAAATAGTCGCAGCTGTTTTTTGAACAGATACGTTTTAACAATTCGCGTATAATTAGAAGTACAGTAAATCATTCGCATTTTCAAAATATGGTAACAAAAATCAGACTACCATGGTTGCAGTTTGCAAGAAGAGTGACTGCAACTATTCAACAAGTTTAGGTGGCCTTCGCCGAGACCAGGTGAGTAGGAAGCCTCCAACTGAGTGGGGGGAGGGGCACAACATCATAAGGGCACTTTCTCATTCCACAATATGCGATATGACTAAAGCCTAATGGCCAAAAACTTATCACCACCTTATTTTACTGAGAGCTGTATCCCTAACGATATATCCATATGCCAGAATAACACGAGATGGCGGTTATGATGTCTTAGGCTTATCACTAACAATTCAATACTAGGAAAATAGGCTACTTCCCACTTTGCGACATTAACATTAAACTGAGAACTGCATGCACGGACTAATATGGAAGTATTACACAAAATTATGTGTGTGGGAAGGGGGTGGAGAGGAGGGAGGTTGCTTTTCACGTCATATTCCAAGGAAAACTATGACACTATTTGAGTGGAGCACTATAATAATACAAGCAAGAAAAATGTGCCCCTCAAATACCGGAAATGACACTTTCCAGACATTAAAAGTTGCACAAAACACGCCACTTACTCGAGTCATTAGAGGCAGAATTTTTCTTTTCAAAGTTGGTTCTAAGGTCAGGAGTATAGTACTTACCACTCTGGTCGCCATAACATGTCTCTGTTGTGCAAAGTACATCTTTCGGAAAAAGTCGAATGCACAATGCATGTATGAAGACGTACAAATAATCTGGCTTTTTGCCGTGCAACGCAAAGCGCCCTCACTATGTTCAAGGCTTCACTGCTTAAACACTTGTTCAATTTCTATGGGGAATTTGCTAACCTTCATGTAACTGTATCTCAAGTAAGTATTGTAGCGCAATTTACTTTTCTTTTCACCTTGCAATATTAATCGGTCATTTTGCTCCTTCTGTTTAAAGCTTGTAATATTGGAAACCCCAAATGAAAGCGGTTGTTGACCCCTCCCCCCCCCCCCTCATGGGCGGCTCGTGTATTTAACAGCTGCGGCGGCCCTCTTTGATATTTCCTTGTACATAAAATTGTGTAACAAACTTGTATTTTGGAGCCAATCAGGTTAGTACTTGTTCCTCGCCCGGCATCCGGTCGTCCCTGTGTGCGTGCAGAAACTAAGAAAAAGCTAGTCCGTCACGAATCGTTGCTGAATTGCTACAAATAACTCAGATCAACAGGAGTGTTTACTTGCAGCAGAGGCCCATTATTAGAGTAAGTAAGACATGCTAACATCATTGATGCATAAGTTAACAGTTTGCTAAAGTCAATTTCGGGAGTTTAATTGATTTAACGAACCGTGTTAGTACATGTTTACGATGGAATTCATTGTCGTAGATTGAAATGTTACGTCTGGTTAGGTTTGTTCAGGTAGTGTACGTATTAATGTGATGTGCTCTATACACACGTGTTAGGCTACGGTAACGTAGTTGGATTGTATAAAGCCATTCGGAATTTCTGTCGTTGTAACTAGCGTAGCTCTGGAGGTGGACAGAATCCCACGTCGTTTCGTTTATCTGTACATATTTCACCATGTCGAATTTACAGAATCCTAAAAGCAGTGTCAAAAGAAGAAGTTTTATAACATATAAAATTCATTTTTGCGTATATTATACTCGAGATGAAAATCATTTGTCATAATTGGATCTAAATGAGTAAATGTAAAGGAAATGACTGCAGTTTACATATTTTTTTTGGCTAAAAATACGAGTTGTAGAAATTATGACGTCAAACAAAAAGTTTTGGTACGTAGCCATGGCCACAGAAAACGTTACTGTGCGTATGCATCACGTATAATTCATCGCCGAGCTAGTTTAGTTTAGTAGGAAAAAAAGGATCAGGAAGGACACTTAAGTCCCCATCAAAGCCCTACAGAAAGAGGGAAAAAACTGAAGACACAAACACTCTGACCTGAGGTTGTAAAGTTGCTCTGCTGTACAAAAGAGGTCGACTTTGACAGCCAATAACTCAAAACGCGTCATGTTAAAAAAATACTGATTATTTTTACTGGAAGAGACATACTATAGCGGCGATAAGGGGGAGTCATGAAACTTGCCCTCCCCAGTTATACCCCCCCCCCCCCCCGTTTAATCGGTTGACGATAATCACAGCCGACTTTCCCTTACGTTCAAATTTCCAAATTATGTGAGTGATATTAGGCTAACAAAATATTACACTTTCAGGTGGCTTTGCTCTCTCGACCCCACACAGGGAAATACATTCCAATAAAATGTAATTCTCTCGAATGTAGTTTTGTGCCTACTTAAAATACCTACAAGAACACTGTCTGAAAGCACTGTAGCTACCGGGCTTGGAATATCTCCCACAGAACTTAAATTCTTTTCTCTGACATGGGCTTTTGTGACGCTGGGAGAGAAAAGAAATATCTGAAAATTCAACAACTTCTGGGGGCTTCTTCCGCTGAACCACTGACCAGGCTTTGGAATTAATTCCATGGAAAACGGATTACCCCTTTTCTCACATATATTTGGCGTCTTTAAATTTGCAAGGGATATCTGACAACGTTAGAGCTTCTGGAGGCTTCGCCCGTTTGACCATCAATAGGCCCTTGAGATACATTTTAAGTGTAATTCCTCTTTCAAGCATGTATTTTGGATGAGAAAGGCGAACATTTATTATCTATAATTATTGTAGCTTTGGGGCTCATGAACTCCCACACCAGGCCTCTTGAAAAATGGTAAATTTACGACCCTGGTGTTTAATGACGTTTTTATCAATTTTTTATTATATTCATTCAAAAATATTGTTTTATCATTATTGTCTTATATTGGTATCTTTCTCAAACATATCAGGCGCGTATCCAGGGGGGGGGGGGGCGTTGGGGGCGCGCGCCCCCCGGGTAAGGAAAAGAGGAGAAAAAAGATAAGCAAAAAGGGAAAAGGATGGGGAAAAAAAGAAAAGGAGGAGAGGAAGGGAGGGAAAGGAAAAAGAAAAAAGAGAGAAAAAAGGAGAAAAGGAGGGAGTAGAAGATAGCCAAGACCTCAGGAAGAGAAAGAGGAACAGTCATAGTTAAAGCGCTGATCCCTATTATATACACAGGGTAGCCAGTGACAGATCAAGGATTACGAAGGGGGTGTGCGCCTCACCCTACCCCTTACATCGACAACTCCATTTTTGACGTTTCCATTTTTCCTCTCTCACTAATGAATCTATAAGTACTATATATGGTCTATCATAACGCGTGTGTGTGTATGGACGCCTTAAACAATTGTACAATTGTGCTATATGGAACCAACTGTGGCTGGTCTTGAACTCGACCGAGTCGTCGGGGAACATGACGCATTTCGTGAAGGGGACGACCGCCCCTCCCCCGAGCAAATTTTCTTTATGACATCGCTAGTAATTTCAAAATAGACAATGCTTAGATGCAACTTACAAGGCCTGGGAAGTGTCATTTCCAGCGATCTGGGAGGCTCTTTCGGCCAAAATTTTTATTGTACTCTTCGCGCCAACTCATGGTGGCGCTTCGCTTAGATAGTTTGCCTACATGCTTCGCCCCTCCCTTGGCAATTACTCGCTACACGCCTGTTCGAATTTGTAAAGCAAAGAGCAGATATAATATCATATCATTGAGCATTTAAATGCATGTTCCAGGATGAACAGCCTTAAAAACTGTCTATGTGTGTAGTCAAAGGCGTAGGAGCCCAATTGGATTTGGGGGCTGTAATGACTTGCCCGAAAAAAAAGCCAAAATTTTTCGCGCGCGAAGCGCGAGTTCAACATATCGATGCCAATATCATATAAGCAAGCATCGCTCATTACATTGCATGGCATCGTGTACCGCACGGTCCGTGAAAGTTGCACAGTATACCGCCAAATGCTAATGTAAACAACGAAATGTCTTATGTAGATGGAGAAAAAGCATACAGATCCATTTATGTCAAAACTCTCTTTTACAGTAGTAATGTCGGCCAAGCTTACAACTTTATTTTAATTACCAAGGAGATCATTTTTAAGCTATTCATTGCTATTTATTTTTCTTTCAGTAGGTGCCCGAAAAAAATGGGAAAAAATTTGGTTGCGGGGGGGGGGGGGGCTGCAGCCCCGCCTCATACGGGACCTACGCCTATGTGTGTAGTGATCGGTTTCGATATACCTGATATCGGAAATATCTCCTATTTTTCATTTCCTTCAACCAAGTTTTATAATAGCCGTTATAAGAGGTTGCAATATTTCTACACCAATAAATTAACTGTGTCGGAATTTTCGAAAATTTCCTCACCAACATTCTTCATCATACTTTCCTCTACTCATGCAATTTTGACCTGTCTGTTAGGGGTTCAAGGAGGTTTTTCTATATTGCTTGTCCATAGATTGAATTTTGTGCAACATTATGAGTATGCTTTAAAGTGATTTTATTCACGAGAAATGTGAATTTTCAAATTCTCAACAAATAATGGGCTTAAAACCTTGAAAAGTGGGGCTTTCGGATATTGTGGGCCGTGACGTAGAATCACCCACAAAAGCAATGATCCATAGGTGACTGGTGACAATCGTCATGTGTGACTGGTGACAATCTTCAAAAAGGTTATGGATGGAAAAAAAAACTTTTGGGAAATACTTGGTTCTCAGGCAAAAGTGTACATCTGGTTGGTCATTTTCAAGCCCGAGAAGTGCCATTTCCGGTGATCTGGGGGGTATCAAAACCAGAAATTTTCTTGTACGCTCCGCGCCAACCGATGGTGGCGCTCCGCTTAGATAGTAATTCGCGCCCCCCGGGTTAGAAAATCCTGGATACGCGCCTGCATATAGTTACCTGTATCGCATATACTTCAGACCAGGTAGACTTTAGACTCATTGCGTTGGTAGTTGATCGTCTGCCAAGTTTTACTTTTACGACATTCAATGTAACAGGTACAAGTGGCCCTATATGGCTTGTAAAGGTGCTCTGACTATACTTCATAAGAAAGAGATTGTCATTTAGCCGTGATTTCAAAGAAAGTACTACTTAACGGATGCTAATTACGGCTTCAACAACCTGTCAATCGAATACGATCAGGAGAGTTACCAACTGAATTAATAACCCAAAGAACAGTAATCCCCTGTCACATTTTATCTGTATTACCGTTATACACTATGTATCATGTCTACGATAGTGCTAAGATATACACTTGTGGACATTATTTCGTCATTGAATGGAATGTACTGTCACGTACCACCGGGTGCATTGGAAGTAAAGGCTCACATCTCTACAGTGTTCATATGTAGTGAGCGACGCCTGTAGTTAATCACGGTAGTAAATCAAGGCAATTAGTAGCATCTAAGGAAGTCAATGATTAGGTCCCGCACCACAATTAATTTACACACTTAACTCGTCATATTCAAATATATATATGCCAAAGCATATATAGAAGTTTTCAACTTTAAATCATGCAGTTTCATTTAACGGCAGAACAAACGATGACAGTAATTGATAACATGCTTAAGCAAGCATTACTTTAGGTACTTTTACCCCTTTTCTCTGACGGTTAAACTTTCGGGCGGATGAACACTACTCTAACCGTGTTGCGGTACCGTTAGGCAAATTAAACCCGCCATCTTACTTGAGTTCCAACAGTATTGGTCTGCGCATGATCAATATAACATCGCCCTTAATGAGTGTAACGAGAACTCTGAACTAATTCTAGTTTAACGAGGTTGATTAACTTTCTACCAATCTGTATTTTAAATATGAAGTAAATAATATTATTGGAAGGCGGTCTTAGAACATTCGTTTCTTTTATGTAAAACTAACGACACTATCTCGATTTGAGCCAGCGTGGTGATTGTATGCTTCATCATAAGAGAACAAATTTAGCAGTTTTTTCAGCAAGCGAATGTTCATACAACTATAGTCTATAGACTGTTAAACTTCACATATTTAAAATAATGAAATTAATGAGTGAAATACCCATGACTAACTATACAGCTTATTGAAGGTTGAAGATGGTTTCCTTGGCGCAAACACGTAAACTCTGGGGAATAAAATCAAAGGTTTCATCCCCACTCATCCCTTCAGCCACCCACTGACATACAAAATATTGCCAAAATAATTCAGTGTACATTGCATAAATACGTAGCATGTAGGTAAACAGTCGAAAATTCTTCAATATAAAGCACCATTTGGGTTTTTAAGTCCATTTTACCAAAATTCCTCAGGGCCCGGCCCTTCCCTTAGAACTTTCCCCACGGACGGCATAACATCTCAACCCACTCCACCAGTATAAAAATGGTGGTTGGTCCCCTGTGTATGCTAGTAGGATTAAAACTCTTAGATTCAGACGTCTTTGCTTTTACTATGCTATGTCTCGCTTTGTCTCAAGTATGTGACTTTCTCAATACCCTAAATGAATATCACAAGTCGTGATTCAGCAATGTGTTATCCCCTGCTCTGAACAATTGCCGTGCTCCAGTAAACCTTTTCTATCGGAATTCGTTGAACGTGCTGGGACACTCGTCACAATGTGCCAAAATCGTTTACTTGAATCACGTGACTCTCCGAGAACTGAATGTAACACGTTTAATCTGAACTCCAAACATTTACTCCCATAAAGAACGTAACAGGAATCCACGTCCATTTTCTTGGTATATACATATATAGTTATTATAGTTATAATGCAAACTGTTAGAAGAGAAAATGTTTTATTCGTAATAACATGTTTAGGTAGTTGTTTCGTTAATGTGTCTGATAACTGCTTAAGAAAGAAAAAATAAAGACAATTACAATATTTTTTTAACTTTTCTCATATCGGAGAGTTTATAACTTATGCGGGGCTCCATTAGAAACATGAATCTGAAATGCATTGTAATGTACCGCTAATAGTTTGTGTTCCTATTGTTTTGTTAGCATGTCAAATTTATTACATCACTGATCATCACAATTCACACAGAATCACGATTTCAGACTGAACCTGTCATGAATATATATGTTACACTACCACCCTCGTTTGTAACTAAGGTACGATACTGCATTCCGTTCACTATGACATGAAGCATTATAACAACGTTACATTCTGTTTATTTTACTGTAAAACAATAAAGAAGTTGTTAACTTCACAAAATTGCAGTATGGTGATGGTTAACTGTTTTCTCTTTGATATAGTTTATATAGATGTCTAAGCATTTTTGAATCTTTGAATATATAAAGGTATACTCGGACCGGTTGTGATTGGTCAAATTTCTCTTAACCCTCTGTTTCGTGTAAATACCTTGAGTCGATATGCCATTCGGAAACTGAATGGCCTAACCTAAAGTGGGAATACAACTGACTGGGTCCACTTTACTTCTAACTCGATTTAATATTAGTACATTAGAGAACTTCCACAGCTTTCTTGGTGTCGTTTCTTGCTTGTAGGATAATAAGGAAATGATTATTGTTACTTCGTATACTCAGTCCTTGACCGCCGCTTCATCCAGGATACTTCAAATGCAGCAAATACATACATACATTTATACACGCACACACATACGCCATCATGAGTTCAAAGGTTACAATTATCATCGAAACCAAAACAACAAATATCATTAGTAATCAAAGAAATTCCGTATATCACGGTACCAAGGACTTTGACAAGATAGAAAATATTATTCTGAAATACGATGAACAATATCTAACCAAATTTATTAGTTTATTCGTGGAATCCATTGAGTTTTCTCATAATTATTGTACCAATTGAGACTGATTATTTTCATTGACTTAATTTGACAATTACTTACTTTTGCATGACAAGTCGGACATTCAGATATGTAATCAGAAGTGATATGTAGATAAATATGTCATAAATTAGAAGATAATGTGTTATTTATAATTTATTGTCATTTGTGTGAGAATGTTGTTTAATTACTTTCATGTATATTTTATATATCATTCATAAACGTCAAACCAAATAATGTATATATAATATATATATAACACGAAAAAAATAAAAAAATGTGCCATGCTCTGCGCATTTGGTAATATATTATTTTTCTCTCCATATCAGAATGTTTAGCCCCCCCCCCCACCAACCTCAGGCGCGTATCCAGGATTTTCAAACCCGGGGGTCGCGAATTACTATCTAAGCGGAGCGCCACCATCGGTTGGCGCGCAGCGTACAAGAACATTTCTTGTTTTGAAACCCCCCAGATCACCGGAAACGGCACTTCTCGGGCTTGAAATGACCAAGAGATGTACACTTTTTTTTTACAAATTTTTGAGAACGATACTCCCTAGATCGCCGGAAATGACCCTTTCCGGGCCTGGCTAATTTGCAGATAAACGAAGAATAAGGTGTCATCGCCAAATAACACCAACAATATGTGAGAAATGTCAATAAGTAGATGAGAGCGCAATAAAAAAGTCAATTATCTAGAATAAGTAAAAAGTGGTAAAGAGCTGAAAAAGGCGCCAGCAGTCCATTTGAGTCCGTCAGGGGGGCATCTGCCCCCTGACCATATGGACGCTCCGCCACTGCGCGGCGGGGGTGCAGGCCCTAATTCGCCATTACTAATGTAAAAGAGAGTTTTGACATAATTGGACCTCCATGCTTTTTATACATCTACATGAGACATGTCGTTGTTTACATTAGCATCCGGCGGTATACTGCGCAATTTGAACCGACCGTACGGTACATGATGGCATGCGATGTAATAACCGATGCTTGCTTATATGATATTGACATGAACGTTGAACGCGCGCTTCGCGCGCGAAAATTTTTGGTTATTCTTTCAGGCAAGTCGGACAGTTTTGAGGCTTTTCATCCTGGAACGCCATTTTCATGCTCACTGATATGATGTGATATCTGCTGTTTGCGTTACAAATTCGAACAGGCGCGTAGCGAGGAATTTGCCAAGGGAGGGGCGAAGCCTGTAGGCAAATTATCTAAGCGTAGCGCCAGCAAATTTTGGCCGAAAATGTCTCCCAGATCGCTGGAAATGACACTTCCCAGGCCTTGTAAGTTGCCTCTAAGCACTTTCTATTTTGAAATTACTTAGCGATATAATTTAAAAAAATGCTGAATGGGGGGGGGGCGGGCGGTCGCCCCCGTCCCAAAATGCGTCATGTTCCCCGACGACACGGTCGAGTTCGAGACCAGCCACAGTTGGTTTCATAGCACAATTCTACACACGCGTTATGATAGACCATATATAGTATATATATAGATCATTAGTGAGAGAGGAAAATGGAAACGTCAAAAATGGAGTTGTCGGTGTAAGGGGTAGGGTGAGTCACACTTTTACGAAATCATTGATCCGTCACTGGCTACCCTTCAGCGCTGTAATGATGTCACTGTTCTTCTTTCTCTTCCCGGTGTCTTCGCGTTTTGCTTTTACTCCCTCTTTTTCTCTCTTTCTTCTTTTTCTTTTCCCTTCCTTCCTCTCCTCCTCCTCTTTTTTCCCCTCTTTCTTCCTTTTTTCTTCTCTTTTTTTCTCTTCTCTTTTTCTTACCCGCGGGGCGCGCGCCCCCAACGCCCCCCCTGGATACGCACCTGAACCTACATATCGAAGTTCAGAAATCCAAATATAACCTCTCACTCGGTTTCTTTTCTATAGATAATAGCTGGAAACTAGTCTATCTACTTTTCAACAAAAAAAACTGACTGGCACTTCGAGAGAAATTCAGAGACTTTAAATGGAATTAAATAGCTCATAGTAGAGTTCATGAGTAACAGATACTTGTTTGAATCATGTATTGTCTATAAATTATTTGTGAATCACGCAATTGCGTAACGATTGTGTTAACAAATTAGCATTTGTTAACTAAATCATAGAAGACTACAGGTAAAGTCTAAACTGACAATAGCACGAGGCATTGGTTCACTGAAAATACAACTGCAGAACAGGCATGGATTAGAGGAAAGAATGTCGTTTGCAAGATATATCTTTCGTAGTACCATTGAGTAAAAGGTAGTACTGATTATGTTCAATAGTATACAAATAATGAATGGTTTCCATTCGCGCAATAGTGCAAATATTTCATGAGTTGAAAGAAATATTTGCACTATTGCACGAATGGAAACCATTCAGTATTTGTTTTATGCAACATATTATTTTAAGATGGGTAAAATGCACTCATGCAACAGATTGTTTTGAACAGGCAGGTTTCTCTGCTCTCTTACCATTGATAAAAGTACTACCAAAACAGTATAACCCATGGTTCTATTTCAAAGAGTGGAATAGAGCGGATATTGCATGCAATCAACGAGCAATTGACCAATCAAATGACCAGAATACAATTAGATGTTGTATAATAATATATGACCTCTTTTGGTAAGTTAAGGTCTCGACAGTTACCAAGATCGATTCGAATAGAAGTAGCATGTTCTATTACCACAATTACATTAATAACACACAGTGTATGATGGATCCATTCAAACTAGAATTTATGGCACGTTCTTGCATTGTAGTAAAGGTGGCTGTTGAGTTTTAGTATTTTATCTTCTGACAATGTTTATTTCTTGTTCTCCGAGCAGATTTTCTTAGTAAAAACGTTTTAAAGGATAAGAGATCTCTCTACACCACACGATTTCCTTATTAATATGCTAATCATGAAGTTATTCCCACATTATATAATCATAAACGGTTTATAGGTAACAAAAGTGTTCGTGTTTAAGTTTATAAATGCCTTTTTTATAAGAAAACCTTCAACACGAGTTCACAAGTATTGAGTTCTTCTATCAAAAGGTATTTATTTCACATAGGTTTACAACATAGGCCTATGTTCCTAAATAATGTTTATGTACCATTTCTCTGTTCATAAACATGTTTCTACTGTGCCGCTTTAAATTTCTTATTTCAAACGAACTGTAACTGACATGAAATATATCATATTCTGTTTAATTCACTAAGTAGAATAAAATATTACATATTCAACTGTTAAGTGAACAAGCATTTTCAAGCAGATATAGTTATTCATACAGTTACATAAACTATGATCGAAAATTTAAGATAATTTGTACATAGGGATAGAACTCTTAATTCATACGCAGGTAGATAAAGGTAAAACATAGACTCCTCTGGTAGAAGCGGGTGTGAGAGATCTGTACACATCAATTGTATTAATTATTTACGAACTTTATTCTGTATGATTAATTATCAGTAAAGACGCCAACACTCTACAAAACTTGCATATTATTACATTTGAGCTTCATAGCGTTGACACACATATTATAACATCATTGGAAATGCCATCATACTAAAGGTTACTTTCTTGATAGAGATCTGTGTAGAGATATTCAATGTACATATTGGTGTAAGGTTTGTGTTGTAGAGAGTTACTGTGGAGGTCAAAGCGTAAGTGATCTACTAGGCCTGAGAATTTGGAAAAGTATATAATTTTGTTAATGGATTGTAAATAGAAGCTGTTAGTAATATTTCTGGGAAGTGTGATGTACCTCCTGTAAGCTGCTTCTAGCTGAGAGATTGTACGGTGATCATAGGGTAAGGCGAAGATAATGTAGCGCCCTAAAGTGCGAAGTCCAAACCCAGGCCGAGCAGTGGCGGGGTACTCGGGCAACTGGAGATCACCCGATGTCAGGAAGTCTCCCGACACGGACTCAAGAGAAACAAAAACATAAGCAATGCAATTTTGGAGTTCTTTACTCTAACATAACCAAGTAGCGAGTGATTTTGGTAGTCAACTCCCGCTCCCGTTAGACCTTCCGTTAAACCAACATAAACGGAATATTGACTGGCATGTGGCTGCACTCGGCGTCGTGCAGCTTCACGACCTGCAGAAGAGAAACGAAAGTAAAACAAATGGTTAATGATACATTACAAAGCTACCCATCAATGAAATTATCTCGTGGCTAGTATACAGGTGAGTAGACTAATGCTGACAGGGTTATTAATTCAGTGGCGGAGAAACAGGGGGTTGGGGGGTTTTAACCCCCCACTTTTTGAAGAGGGGGGTTGACCCACACAATCAACCCCCTCCCCCCTAATTTTTGCCAGTAATGTTATGTTATAGCCTATGTTTTGTCCTCCAAATAGCATAATAAATCAAATCATTAAATTTGAAATTGTTAAAGTCATTTCAACCTTTTACCTGGTAGGCTACATGAACAATTAACGACCGAAAACCGAGTTGGAATTGATCCACACATTATTTCTAGCCCTTTTTCCCCACCTTGCGCATTGGAACTTGTAGCTCATAGCGCTAACTTCACCCCACAAACAGACATACACAAAATAACGTTTTGTTGCTCAATATGAGTGTCGAAATGGAAGCAGGACACTTCGCCCAACAACCATTTCGCCCAACCAGCCTGGTCATTTCGCCCAACCAGCCTGGTCATTTCGCCCAACCAGCCTGGTCATTTCGCCCAACCAGCCTGGTCATTTCGCCCAACCAGTCTGGTCATTTCGCCCAACCAGTCTGGTCATTTCGCCCAACCTTGATTAAATATGATACTTCAAAGGGAAACGTTCGGGAATTGTTAAAGTTACAGGATACGAACCGGATACTAGGGAAACTTGAAGTCGTGGTTAAATTGATTACATATGTGATTACATATGTGATTACATTGATAAAGTGGTTACACTGATTAAATATAGTACTTCAATATTACGGACGGGTTTTATATATATTTTTTTTTTCAATTTAATAAGGAAACGTTCGGGAATTGTTAGTCAGTAGGATGGATCAGTGTTTTAGGGATTAGGTTTGATAGGTTTTTATGAAGACCGATTCCCCTGTGTGTGTATAATAATATAGCTTCCTATGTATGCGTAAACGCCTAAAGTAGTGTAATCCTCCCATTATACCCAAAATAACTGCTCAGACTTCGATCGATATCGAGCGGACCGCACTATTTCATAACCTATTACGAAGTTACCTAACCCAAAATAAATCAAATTGAACAAGTGGAATAGAAAAAGTAATATTATTCTGACTGAATATTAGTAAAAATAAGGTTGGGCGAAATGACCAACACGGTTGGGCGAAATGACCATGCTTGTTGGGCGAAATGACTATGATGGTTGGACGAAATGACCATGCTGGTTGGGCGAAATGACCAGGCTGGTTGGGCGAAATGACCAGGCTGGTTGGGCGAAATGACCAGGCTGGTTGGGCGAAATGACCAGGCTGGTTGGGCGAAATGGCAGTTGGGCGAAATGGTTGTTGGGCGAAGTGACTAGAAAGCGTCGAAATCTGTCGCTAGACTAGCGCGCTTTGGCACTATCAATGCGAGGTCGATTTCGCCGCACGTGCTTTACGTCTTACACAGCACCGTTTGGTAAAAATGTACTCTGTTTTTAGGAATGAATTGATAATTACATTGGTTGTGTTGTAGGGGACTACCTCAGGAGTTAGGACTATTTTGGGAAAGTTTGGTTTATGTGATGACTGTAGATTGTTTGGAAACTTCACTTGATTCATGTGAAAACTCACCTGAACTCAAATGTAAATTAGGTTTGAGTCTTTGCTCCTGTGTGTAAACCTGTGATATGGTTAGTGTAGAACTATGATGCTGTAACTGACTGACTCAAGTGACAGAACATGATATTTCAATTTTCAAAATATGAAATGGTTAACAGGCGCATATCCAGGGGGGCATGGGGGCGCGCCCCCCGGGTAAGAAAAAGAGGAGAGAAAAGAATAGAGAAGGAAAAAGGGGAAAAGAGAGGAAAGAAGGGGAGGAAGGAAGGAAAAGAAAAAGAAGAGAGAAAAAGGAGAAAAGGATGGAGTAGAAAATACGGCAAGAAAACTGGAAGAGAAAGAGGAACAGTGACAAAATTATTCGAATTTGTAAAGCAAACAGCAGATATCATATCATATCATATCAGTGAGCATGAAAATGGCGTTCCACCATAAACAGCCTCCAAACCATGGGCGCAGATCCTGGTGAGGACAGAGAGGACAGTGGGACGCGTCCCCACCAACTTTTTCAGTAGCGGGGACATGATATAACTTGTCCCCACCAATTTGTCTTGACCAATAGCTGCATTTCAAGTTCCCCTGTATTGTGCTTTGGCGCAGTTTGATCCAGCATTGTGCAAATGACATGCAGCAGTTCTCATTTTATTGTATTTTATCCACAGTTGTTAAATATAGGACGGAAATCGCATTTGCGGCAGTCTATATTTGTTTTCTGGGAGAGGACCCCAGACCCATCGTATATGCAAAACTCTACTTGGATTATTTGTCCCCTGATTTTCTTTCTGCAGACGCCCATGTATTTCTCCAAACTAAGTTTCTAAGCCATGAGATCTAAAACTTAAGGAGGTTTAGGAGCATCATTAGGTCTGGGAAGTGTTATTTCCGGCGACCTGGGAGGTATATTTGCCTAAACAAAATTGTACGCTACGGGCGAACCCATGGTCGCGCTCCGCTTAGATAGTGTCAGAGAACAGACAAGCGCCCCACCATTATCCAAGACTGATCTGCGCCCATGCTCAAAACTGTCGATGTGTGTAGTGTTCGGTTCGGAAATATCTGGTATATTTTTATTTCCTTCAACGAAATTTTTTAGTAGCCTTCTGAATTTTCGAAAATTCCCTGACCAACCTTCTTCATCATACTTCATCATACTCGTGCAATTTTGACCCGTCTGTTAGGGTTTGAAGGAGATTTTTCTATATCGGTTGTCCATAGATGATATTTTGTGCAACATTATGGGTATGTTTTGATGTGAATTTATTCACGAGAATTGTGAATTTTCAAATTCTGAACAGTGGGGCTGACGGGTATTGTGAGCCGCGATGAAGAATCACCTACGTAAGCAATGATCCACAGGATATGTGATGAAGTCGAACATGATGTGTGACTGGTGACAATCTTCAAAAAGGTTATAGATGAGAAAAAAAGTATTTGGAAATACTTGGTTCTCAGGCAAAAGTGTACATATGGTTGGTCAGTTTCAAGCCAGAGAAGTGCTATTTCCGGTGATCTGGGGGTACCAAAACCAGAAATTTGCTTGTACGCTGCGCGCCAACCAATGGTGTCGCTCAGCTTAGATAGTTATACGCGCCCCCCCCCCCGGGTTAGAAAATCCTGCATACGCCCCTTGTTAAAGGCAGCTTTTCAAGGTCTGGGCAGTGCCATTGACTGCAATCTGGGAGGCAATATTTGCCAAAAAAATTCTTATGCACTTCCCGCCAACTTATGGTGGCGCTCCACTTAGATAGTGAGCCAGCAGTTATGACTTTTTATTTCATCAATGGCCTGCAACCCCCCCCCCCCCCCCACTTCTGACAAGAAATCTCCGCCACTGTATTAATTACTTGACAGAGTAAGGAATCATAAGAGTAATCCCAGTGATCGCAAAACAATAATAAAATGCTTTCTGTTATACAACTACTTACTTCTCTTTGGGATTTCACTACCTTCCCAAAAATACAATCCTCTTAGCTTCTCTCTAAGTGAAAAACAATCATCACCTCATCAAAACACAAAAACAGTAACCTGTATGTTGCAAACAACCCTGCATAAAGTGAAGATTTAACTTTGCTCACCTTGAGCAACCCTTCCCACAATCCCAAAAGACATGTTTAACAACACCACCTCATCATGAAAACAGGATGCACTGCATGACAGCAAAATACATCTTTTCTAGGACTATGGCAGTAACTACTGCCTACAAGGTGGAAACTTTCACCAACAGCAAATCCTGAATCCCAGCAGTGTAAGCTGGAATGTCTATAATTAACCTAATTACTGGTCAGATATCCGACTGACATGTCCACAAGGAACAGTTTCAAGCAGAAACAAAATTGTTATCTTTTTGCTCAATTTTAGAATATATATATATATATATATATTTATATATACATTATATATCATATATATATATATATATATATATATATATATATATATATATATATATATATATATACATTAAGAGTTGCCCTTAGATTAATGCAACCCTCTCTTTGCAGCATCTAAAATTGTGAATAATATTTGATTAGTAAATTTACCAAGTAATTTTATCCGCTAGATCTTTTCTTCCTGCATTTAATAATGCTGTTTTGAGAGAAGAGAGTGTTGCTTCGTTTCCTTTAGTATGAGTCCAAATCGAAAACATTTCAAAAGCGCGATCTTTGGTATATCCAAAATTTGTATAAAGATCCTTCAGAATTTGTTCCGTTAGGCCTAGTTTTCTACCAATATCACGCCATTCCTCTGTTATTTCTCCAGATACTTTCTGTAGATGAAAGAGATCAGCTTCTTGTGTGGAAAACTTACTAATGATGAAGTACAATTTATTTTACATGGTCAAGGATCAATGGTAAACCTGATTAAGTTTCCTTTCTCTGAGACTTGGATGTTTTTGATGCCCTTCTGTGCACATTGTACATAGTCTTAATTACACAATAATGTGCTAATTGTACATGATTTGCTAAAATTACACCATGCTTACTGTATGCAAAATCATTGGATTTCATAATGATTCACAAGATAACTTCCATAGAATTTCATTATAATTTCATTACTACTGTCAATTTGCACCATGATGTAGTGCAAGGTTACGATGATTCACTAACAACATACCATGATGTGATAACTATACAAGACGATAATCATTTATAAAATGGAGTAGGTGTTGTGTACGATGATAATGTACAAACCTTCCCTGTATGCATACAGCTAGGGATTTTCAATTTTTAAATGTCATGATAATACGCTCCAGGCAGTTATAAACATATTACAGAAAACTCAAAATGTATATACGAGATTCTCAGACTGCTCAGACAGCATGCTCATGCCCGAAGAAGAATATCGTTGCCAGGGGGACACTGCACTAGGAGCAAGGGCGGCGGAAGCACTTTTAATCTGGGGGGGGGGGCACCGACATCAAAGGGCACTTTGCAGAAATTCGATTGGACTGATGCAGCCTTATATTTAGTACCCTTTATAACTCTTTATTGTATTATCTTATTTGCGTATACACATCACTCCATCAACGCCCCCCCCCCAAGGAAAATGCATACTAGCACTGCAATATCCAATGTGCAAATTGGGAAACAAGGAACAAGTTTTCTTTTGAGACAAAATGAGGTGACATCATGCTAGTTGCTAATGTAGGAATCTTCTGAATTAGAGTTTATTTCTTGTTAATATCTTAACAATTTTTTTCCATTCGAAATAGCTTTGAGTTTGACCCACAGGCGTAGCCAGGATTTGCAAAGTTATATGCACGACTATCTGAGCGGAGCGCCACCATCGGTTGGCGCGTAGCGTACAAGAAAATTTTTGGTTTTACAAACCCCTCAGATGGCCGGAAACGGCCCTTCTCGAGTGTTCATTCTGGTTCCCTGGCCTCTTGCTAACTTGAGACACCTCAATTTTTATGTAGAAAAAGGGCACATTTTTAACCTGAGGAAAAGTGGGGGGGGGCACGTGCCCCCTGTGCCCCCCCGGTTCCGCCGCCCTTGACTAGGAGAGATGACCAAGTCATTCAAAGAGCTCCTTTCCTGCATCTACTGTACTGGAAGGGAAACCCAACAGAACTGAACTCAATGTTCCTCTCTTGTTGGCACCTGCCATCCCAATCTGTCTCATCTTTGCCAAATTATTAGCAACCATCATCACATCCTGCACATATCTTCAAGAGCCATTCCTAACAAGCAATCCACTGTGCACGGATGCCCAAATAAACTGCGAGACTTTCTGGTTTGTGCTGCTGTTCCACCTTTAACTTACAACTCTACCTCTGTCCAGCATGGTACTTTCAAATGTACTCTTCCCTTCAGATGCATTGTCTGCGAGGTCCACATCTCAAAATCAGATTCTCTCACCACTCACACCACCCAGTACACATACAACACAAAGGTTTACGTCACTAGGAGTGGCCCTAATGTCATTTTTGGATTAAATGGATAAAATGCTTTGTTCGATCAGCGAGTTGAGCGTACCCATACACCCCCTCCCCCTCCTGCTGTTCCATCCAATTCCTCCTAACCTTCTCCTTCAAAAACATAATCATTAATGTTGATACTTTTACATAATATCTAGCTAGCAAAGATTATCAATTTACTTCTCTGGTAGACTCGTCCATGGCCAGCGAAGTATATTATTCCTCATTGATAGCGCATGCATTGTTAAGTGCACAAAAATAAATGGAGACATACTATTTCTCAGATTTGGGTGCAACTTTCCATATTCGTACTCAAGACTTTGTAATCATACTTCGTGAAGGCAAATTTCATGTTACCTTACTTAAGACTTGAAGCATAGACCTGATGATATGGTAATGACAGCAACACTAAAAATGTAGCATTAAAAGGTTACAGATATTCTAAAGTACACAAACATATCTGTTAAGTAAAGTGAAATATATTTGGGTAGTGAAGGGAGATATATTATTGAAAATATAATATAATGTCAGACTTACCTCGATGAAATCTTTTAGTGTGGGAAGTGTCCGTTCATTCTAGCAAAGATATTATGATACATTGCAATGAGTAAATGGCATGCCAATATATCCATTAATTGCAGTGATTTGACATGGATATATTTTAAATATGACCAACATTCAAGCTTAAACACATATGGAAGGTGACCCAATCTGGATCTTCAGCTACGCCCTTCGTTAACAGAGGGGCTATGCCATATATCGCTTGTATCAAGTTCCTCGAAACTTGATAGGCAGTAGTCTTTGAAACAACTGAGAATTGCTTTGAGAAATCTCTCATAAAAATATTCTGTGCAAAGTACCTGCACATTCCCTTCACACAGAGTGTGTCATATTATGGCTAACGTAATGGTTCGTAACACTCCTAACTAGCACCTTTAAAAACCAAATTGTTGCCCACAGTTCGTTTGACATCTTTATACATGTCTGGTTCTCAACGTATCAGAAAGGTGCTTTGTGGTATTTTCAACCACGCCCACTAATCTGAGTGTAAGCTTTAAGCGTCAACAACGTTGTATCCATCCAAGTCGCTAAAATGGAATATAATGGACTTGTACATGGACTGCGGTTCTTCTCATGATGATTGAAGACGAGGTCTTCATTAAAATATTTTCAGAAGTACACATTGATTGAGATATCTTACGTAGCTATACAAAATCTTTGGCGATCTGTTAACAGCATAGGTCATGCACATCAGGACTAAGAACAGTATATACGGTTCTGTTAGGACCGATATGAAGGCCCCTTTTGCAAAAATAATGAAGATCCCGGTAAAATAAAAATACCAAAAATTCTAAGCATTTTCATTTAAACTTGTGCATCCTCATTATTTAAAAACACAGTATTCATCGGCATCCATTAATACAGATTGCATTGTCATTGCCTCGACTTATTTCAACGATAAAAACCTACCTCACTTTTTACTGGTCTATCCATCAGGTTTCCCGAGCTATTACTGCTATCATGTTCTCCTTGTATACCAACTTTAAAAATAAGAAGTAGTATGAAACAATTTTTAACCAATTATTAAGAGGACAGACACTTTTGGCTCCCATGATTCAATTCTATATTTAAACTGATATTTAAAATATTCGGCTATAACAGTCTAGATAATTTATATCAATTAATATAAGGATGTTATTATCCTGGAGAGATGAAAACAATTTGCAAGTAACAAATTGCGGCTAGTAATAATTTGCTGAAACACCTGATATTCATTACAGATGTTTACTAGAGTTCTGGTAGCTGGGCTTATGTATGCGTGTTTACTTACTTGGATCAGGTCCATAATCATTGACAGGGTTGTGATCTTGTAATCCATCACCTGCCTAAATGAAAACATGTAACACATATTTATTTAAAACAAAAATACTGCAGAACCTAAATACTACTACTGATTACTGCCATTGTCATAATATTTTTATCCGGAAAGTTGTTCAAGTCCCCTATCACATATGCCAATGATGATGGTTGAATTTGCGTTTCCTGTAACGTTGACCTCATAGGATCAATTACATGCCAAAGTCAGCAAGAAAAAGCCAAATACCTTTACAAAATTTCAGAAGAATTGCCAAGAGGGGGGGGGGGGGGTATGGCAGTGGTAAAAAACAAGACATGTTGCCATCATTTTTCACCATATCTCAATTTGAGATAAATAAGTATTAAAATGTGAAATTTCCTCGTGTCAGATATCTTTCATATCATAATTGGCATATGGCAAGAATTACTGTGAATAATGCCAGTAATTGTTTATTAAGAAGTAAACTCTAACTACCACGCAAAACTAACCTTTAACAAAAACTTTATTCAAAATGTTATACAGTTTTAGTTTATATAAGAAAGCACCCGATACACACAGAGAACACAGTTACTACTTTAAAATCTTACAATTTTGTACCAAGGTAAAAACTGGATCGTGCTATAAATCGGTATCATGTACTATTAAGCTTACGGTAAGAACTGAGGATATGTGTAATTCCAAGAAATCCAGTTGTTGGGAGTTGTTGGAATTACACACATCCTTAGTTCTTGCTGTAATCTTAACAGCACATGTTACCAATGTATCATATTTATAAGCACAAACCAGTTTTTACTGTGGTACAAAGTTTCGGGATTTGCAATAGTTACTATTATCTCTGTGTAAATTGGCTGAAGAAAGAACAAATACTACATTAAGAATAGGATAAAATCCAAACTTTTTCCATAATTCTGAGTTAAAGCTACTGTTTCGCAATTGTTTAGCATCTTTACCAAGCAGGATCTACATACTAAGTATAAAATTCAATCAAATTGATTTATCATGTTGAACAAGCAGGTGTCACATACACAATCAAAAAGACTGCTTACACTTCATAATAATTTTGTCAATTTCTTGTACAATGTGCAGTTATCATGGGAAGTAGTAGCTATTCAAACATTCGAAAGCACTAAAGAAAATATATCTTACTCTCCATTCAGCAGTTTCCCAGTCCAGTGTGTGGAGAAATGATCCAATGGCCCATTTAACTAGGAACAAATATATCGACATGATCATCAATGTAATCTTTAAAACCTAGTATACGGTTGTATACTTTGTTCTGTATCATGGAATGGGATGACTGAATTGGTTATGAAATACAGAAATAAGCATTCTTGTTTTGTTTGTTGTACCAGGACAAGTTGATAAGACATTACATTATATAATATCCATCTACTTGCAAATAAAACTTGCAATTGATTTAGGATACATTTAGGATAACTGCTCACAAAACTCCTGCTCTCTAAACATAAAAATCTCAGGAAAGGGCAGAAAATTAATCCATTACAAATTGCATAAAATGATGTCTTGAAGTCTAGAATTCTTTTTCAAGATGAACGCAAGCTTAGTTAGTGCATCAAATGAGTACTTTTTAGGATGTAGGTCTAAAATGGCAAACCTGTTGATAAAGATTTTTTTTTTATCTTTAAAGACCTTGAAATATCCTTTTACCTTTAAATATCTTTTATATCGTTCCGTACACAATTTCTGCTGCATAATGATAGAACGAAAGTTTGACTTTATGACTTTGCGATACGCAAAGATAAAAAGATTGCAGCAGCTGTGTTAGTGAGTGCTGAATACAATTATTAACATCTTAATTCAATTAAAAACTTTCAGCTTAATATGCTTTTTGAGACTTATTACAGCACACACAGTATTTAAGAAAAAATCAACAGGCAGCACACTACAGGTATGTTACTGCATTCTTTAATTAATCAGTATACACGATATCTTTATGTGGTTTACACGTTCAAATTTTAAAGTGTAAACTTGGACAAATGTCAGAAACTGAACTATCATTTTATACTTACTTTCAATCATTCTTGATTTTATTGAAGCCTTATCAGACACAAGTATTGCCGGTGGTGCATCAGGGAACTCAAAGCTGTGAACACATTTTCATAATATCACTAAATGAGTTAACATCAACGGGAGGGATTAATCGTTTAAAAATAAAAATATATTTCATTTGGTGTGAGCGTTAATACAGCATTACTGTATAAGCAACGTCATACTTGGATGTTAGACTCAGCAGGACAGACAGCCAGCAACAAACGTCATTGTCAAGTGTTGTTTGGTCAGGGCAGGAATTTGTTCGGGTATATCAAAAAGGAGATTTGAATCAAGGTGAATGACATAGAAATACCCTTTAGTTTAACTATACTGAGGCCTTAATAACCTTTACTTCATAATTTATTATGGCATATGCTAAATTTATACAATATTTGAAGACACACATTTGTAAGATGTAACACTAGTTGTTAACATTTGCAAAGTGACCAGATCACTGTCATTCTGAACTGCTTGCAAACACTATAAAAATTCAAGAAAGTAAAATTTGGTTACACATGTGGACAGCCATTTGCACTTCACTGTTGCAATGACAATGCATTGATAAATACACCTAAGCAATGACGCATGGCTTGCAAACATCGTTTTTAACAACATTACTGATTATTCGGATCATACAAGACTATTTGCTTCATGAAGACTTACTAGGCTTTTTTCAGAGATTCCAAATTGGATATGTATGTAATAAGGTTTTGATAGTCAACACTTTCCTGTCTTTCCGATAGTCTTTGGTCCCAGCGATATACTTCCAAGATATTAAGTGTGTGAAGTAACTCTATAGAAAGACCGCTGTTGAAAACCAGCCTGTCACAATCAACATTCACTACAATGTCAATCAATTTAAGACATCCTACCTCGATCTGTAAAGAAGAGAAACATTGTGAATTACTTCCTATATTTTCATATTCTTGTTTGATGTTAAGACATGTAAAACATAAGAAAGCAAGCTATATGCTATCCTGTCTGTCTACCATTCTTTATTGGCTGTTTATTTTTTTAAATATGCATGTGTGCTTGTGTTTTCCTTTCACTAGGATTCTCCACTACTGATGTGCAAATACTGCTACAATCTTACATACAATGAAAATAGGAATTTTGTAAACAAGTAAGTCTTACATGTTGTTCAATCTCTCTTCCTAGATGCTGTATCTATGACGACAACCACAAACTTCATAACTTAAAAACCTGAAGCACTCCTGGAACCTGGCCAAGCTATACTACCACAAAAAAGACTTCCAACATTAACTGTGAGAAGAATTTTGGCTTACCTTCTTGTCGAGTGCATATCTCAAGACTGAAATTTTTGACTGCTGTAGAAGCTTGTTATCTTCACCTCTGATGATCACAGGTTCTGTTATTATCAGCTTTACGGTGTCCATAGTGTGGGCGTTGTCTGTCTGTTCATCAAGCTCAGCAAAACAAAGAAAGGCGATGTTCAATATGTTTTCTGGCACCACACCATTAAGTGACCTGTGTCGATCTATGAGACTTTTAACAATCGCCGGGCAACTACGTGGACAAAGATAGCTTGTAAAGCGAATGATATAAAGACCAGCTGGTTTTATCAATGAAATATGCTTTGCTAGAACACTGTCAATTGTGTCCGTTTTCATTGCTTGAGAAAGCAAAATGAATAAATGTTTAGCAGCAAACCATTCTTGAAAAATCTTGTGGATAAATTTTACCTGGGAGTACACCTTCCCAGGATATAATTGATCGATTAGTATCATTGACCGATTAGGGTAAGAGCTGCTTCCAAATGGAGAGCTGCATGTAGCCTTGGGTATTTTTTCCGGAGGTCTTCTTGTTTCTAGGACAGTTGAAATGCTTTTTTCTTCTTTTGGCGTTACATGTTGTACTCCCTCGCGACATAATGATTCTTCATATGGATCATGTTTCCAATCCAGTGGTTTCACTTTTGTAGTGGTTTCATTCTCTACCACCTGTTCAAATTTATTACTCTGCCTAACTGTTTCTTCAGACCTCTTGGCATCACTCCCTGTTGCATCTCTTTCAATGGTTTGTTGATCTTTGCCTTCACTGAGGGGTTCTTCTAAGATAAGTATGCCTGAATTCAACCATTGCTTCATGTTAGGTATACTCTTATCAAAATAAGATTTGGGCCATTGCAGCTGTTGATATCCTCTACACAGACCTTTGAAGGCTATCTCTGACAACCTTTCCGAATGTTCTTTTACTTTCATAATGTTGATCTCTTTATATTCACTACCAGCTTGAGAGAAAAGAATATTTATCATCTCTTCCATGATTGAACCCACACTGTTTATGTGTATTTGGTCTAGCTTCAAACTTGCCATGTTATGTGCAATGAACGCAAAGATCAAAGGGGTACTACAAAGGTCACGAAGAACATTAGAGCGCTCAACAGCTCGTGTAAATTCAAGCTGCTTATCTCCAGGAATAATGTTTTCGATGTACGATTGTCTCTTTTCTTCATCAAACATCATGAGTTTTAACATTAGACATTGAGGCAAGTCATGTGTCCTATTTGAGCTGGATGTGAGCATCACAAGGCAGGATGGATATTTCTCTTTCCTCATTACTTTCATGACCTCAGAAGACTTCCAATACTGGGTTGTACAATTGTAGTCATCTAACCCATCCAGGACTAGGTACTTAGTATCCATACCACTGTTTAACATAGCTTTAATGTCTTGTTCGTTGATGGGTATATCTTTTGGAATGTAAAATCTTTTAATGGCTTCTTCTATTGTCATGTCTTCAACAAATTTCAAAGGCAAGTAGATGACCATGGGGGCACCTTCGACCTCTTGTGTCATCCAAAAATAAGTAAATTGAGAAGAGAGCATGGTCTTTCCAGACCCTTGTTCACCTTCTAATATGATTCGAGTCTTATTATTTAGTTTAGAATCAGTGAATATATCTTGGTAACGTAAAATTGAATGCAAATCGTTCTTAGAAATGTCAGGCTTTGATTTTGAGCTTGTAAGAATCAGCTCCAATGGAATGTAAAGTTCCTGATATTTCCACTGACATGACTTTTTCCAAGGTGTTGGAGTCATTACTTCAAGCAAGTTCGTGATCTTCCTCTTGATGCATGTTGAAAGCATATCCTGTTTATCTGAAAGAGTAGTGTTTATTATACATTGATAGCGGGAATAAAATAAAGCAGTAAATATAGTTAGAGAAAAGTAATCCTCTTTGTTACAATTATGGGTCAATCCGTGTCAACTCACGGATTGCTGTTGCTCTACCCTCTCAAAAACTACGAACCTCCTTGCATGATTAAAATTCACAACTTTCCCGCCTAGTGGCATTTTGGCATTCAAATGGTTTTTTACGTCCTTTTTCTCAGCAATTGAACATCCCACTACCCACTTAATATAGAAACCTATAGAGCCTAGCCCATAAAAAGGGAAATGAGGATATTTCAATCTTGTTTTGTGGAGTTTGGTCAACTTTAAAATGCCAAAATATCTGATTTTTGTATATTTTGCTGTAAATTGTGCCAGCACAAACATTAGTAACAAAGGTAGGTATAGTACTTTTTGTTTACGCATTAGTGTACTCTGCACTAATCAGATATTCATTCATCGCTACTATACCTTTCAATGTAGGAACTGTTGTCTTCTTCTCTCCACTTCTGTCAACCATTGACTGATATTCCTTCACTTTGGCAACAGCTTGAACTAGTTTATATTTTGTCAGAGGCTCAACTAGTTTCCCGACAGTAGTTGCATTTATCGAACCCCTCTTATTAAGGGTCAGGAGGAAAGCAATTCCTGGAGTGTCACTTTCAACGATTTCTTTTTTTTCCACAACAGAAAATTTAAAATGATCGCACAACTTTTCTGGATATGACAATGTCAGATGGGAACCCAAACTGGCTAGGAATTGATCATATGATGTTTCAGTGCCTGAACAAGAACAATTTTTAGAAATTATTACAATAGAGATATGTTACACAAATATGCCATTGAGCAAGATTATAGATTCTACTCTAATATGGGTAAACTAGTACCATCAAAATGCCTTAGGTCTCTAGGATATGATAGTCTTCTATAAGCAATAAGGGGGGAGGGTGGGAAAATTAGCTTAAGGCATATTCAAAGAGAAAAAATAACGAAGGCGTACATTCAATGGTGTTCTTCCAGATCGTGTGAAAGTGGTCGAAAACGATAGCTAAGGAATTTTGAGTAGTAGAAATACGGTAAGAAACACTGTGTGCTAAATGAACATGCATTGACAATCAGATTAGAAAGTTTCTAATAAGAATGTAAAGCATACAGAATATTTGTGGCAAGACCATACCTCATTTCCTGAAAGTCCTAACAACTCAAACATGTTAAACTCAATATAATCCGTAACACATACCTATGGACGTTTGGTAAGACTCTGCAATTTCCAAAACACTGCCTGTTATCTCCAAATCACGAAGTGACATGACTAAGCGACTGATATTTGCCGCATGAATATATCCTCTCTCTTCAAGGACATCTAAGAGACCCGATGTTGATGACTTGTGACCGTTTATTTCAGCTACTTGATCTTCCTGCAGTGAAAAGTGTCTTGCAATTTTGGCACAACTGTTCTGGGGTAATTTCTCTGCAAGTTTTCTCTTCAGCTCTTCAAAGTTCAGTAAGAATGGCTCGCACTTAAAGTCAAGAGAACATAGGAACTGAAAGGTTTTTAATGGTTTACCACAGGTTGAGTGCAATGCAGATAATGTGAGATAATATTATTATTTGCTGCATTTAGTAACAATGTTATTGTCTTTTACACGATAGTGATGTAACACCCGGTACACGATTAGTACTCAACTACCTTTTAACATCTACTCAGTACTCACAATCGATGCAAAGTACTGAGAGGTTAAAACTACTTATTTTGTAACTCATGCTAAATAATCGTATACAGTTTAGAGTACTTTTACAAGTACCGACAAAACCAACAGTAATATGTAAATCTAGCATTACAACAGGACAACACATGCTGTGTGTGTGTTGCACGAATACCAAGAAGTATGGGCGATGTGCAGTATGTTACTAACATATGGAACAAACAGTATTATGGTACAACCATGTGTACACTCCATACAGTAAGTCACAAGTTTGCTATTGCTGTGTCATTCCAACATCAGAAAACTATGAAGAATATTGAAACATTTTAAATTTGACAAGCAATGAAAAGGTTTAAGCAACAACACGTTCAAGTGTTTTATATCATTTGCTTACGATGTCAAGCAGGGAGCAGTTTTAAACATAAATAGGTTTTGTATATTACATAAATCAAAAGCACTTAACAAGTACCCGTAAGAAGAAGTACTCATATTCGGTACTCATACAGTATTCTAAAATGCTGTATTGCTATTCAGAAACTGGTACTCGCTAATTGCATCCTAAAAAATTGTACTCTGACTATGGTCCACTGCACTTGGAACCTAAAATAATCAGAAGCGTACGGAATACTTGTGAATTGCCATTGACTTTAGTCAACTTGTAAACAGCCCTTCCAAATGGAAACGGTTCCCTTACATCATCATTTTAACACATGAAACATACCCTCTATACAACAAAATGTAACCAGAGTGGAAACCCGCTAATGTTTATTTGTTAAAGAAAAGTTAAATCACCGCATTATCGTGGAGACTCTAAACTATCAGACAAATTCATCACCTTAAAGTTAGGTTATGACATTTTCTACCTCACATTATAGTCGTCAATGGCAGACTGAAGTAAAAACTTACACTATTGACCTATCATCAAAGATATAGAAAACTGATGACCGTTAACAGCTACTGAAACTTCTTATCTCTATCTTAGGGTCTCAATAAACTCTTGGGGGTGCATGGGGTGCAAATAATGGTAAGGATTCAGGCTATACATGTTATGTGTATGACTCAACTTTTCTCTTTGTGAGACATTGTGTTTTTACTCACATGACTTTTCAGTTCCACCAAAATTGTTGAGTTGTTGTCATAATGCAAATCTACAGTATAAACGTCTTGACATATCATATTAACAAGCTACATGGCATGACACACTCAACTACACACCCAAAGGTTCACCTGAGTAAGCACATGAATCTTATTTTCTGTGGCGTTTGAAAGTCATATGAGGTCAATGCTTGAAAACAATCACTCCAAAAGTTAATCTTGTATGAACCTCATATTTAGTAAGTAGATCAGCCAAGCATATTCTTTTGCTTTCATTTTAGGTAAAAAATTTCGGGCAACCGACATGCTGGTCTTAAGACCTATTAAAACTACTAAAGTAATCAAGATAATAGTTTGGACAGTTAACCAACAACTTATAGCATTTATCATTGAAGTCATGTTTCTACTAAAATTGATCGGTACATAGCACAGGTCAAGTTTCTAAAACATTTTAAAGTATTTTCGAAATGACTAACTTTTCAAAACTGCAATTAAGCTCAAATGTGGTTCAGTTGAGAGGTAGTGATATGTTTTACTCTCAGTAGTTCTGGCATAGTTCATTGTTCCTCAGTATATAGTATACAGCACATTACTTTGTATAAAGCTCTCAGCAACTTTCACCCTGACAGTAGTAATTATTTAAACATGATCAAACCTAAATATCACTCATTATATTATGTATACAACTAAATCAGTAGTGGTTGTTATTCTTGAAACTCCATTCAGAAACAATAAAACAACTCACCAGCATACGTTCATAGTCTTCATCTGTCATTTCATCTCCATTTGCATTCTGTAAGAATAGAAAGATCAGTTACTGTACATTAGATGGGACAGCCTGGAGCACATGGCTACATGTACCATGATTACATATCATAATGAAAATGGAATAATAGAATTCTGTAGTTTCATTCAGGGGATGCTAAAGACATCAATGAACTTCACAAGACATGTTAGTAAATAACAATGAAATGTTTACTACAGATGAACCCCTTTCTGGTAGCTAAAACAACTTTGCCTCTTCTGACTTTTTTTTTTTGGTGGAAAAAATATTACAGATTCCATCCAATCATTGCATAATTTGTCATTCACAACACATATACTCTTATCTGTGCAGATGCTTTTATATTCTTGCTATTTCCAATTACACGCTTTACTAACGTTAATTCTACAATAATGTTAACAATTTGTTAGCATCTTATGCTCGTCAGCATTCATCAGTATTGTAGCTAAGTGCTTATTGCAAATACTTCATGAAACGGCAATGCCAAAACCAAAATAAGGGCAGTCATTAAATTCCGTTCAACTGTAGGGGTTTAACAAATGATGCAACTTAAATCCATACATATACTTATAGACATAACGGTATTAAAACAATGATAGACTCTCACTTACTTCCCAACGGCCTGTAGACAAATTCAGCTTAACCTCAAGTGACAAATTTTTCCAAGACACTGCAAAGAAAGCAATATTTCAAGCGTACAAGTCTTTGCATAGTTTTGGCAACTATTAACATGCAATTTACATTAAATGCCTTCCATGAGTATACCTTCTGTCCGCCATACACATCACAGACAGCTTAATGTAATCAGTACTGGTTTGTGTCATGCTCTCCAGCAACCAGGAGACCGTCGCTTTGACAAAATTGAGCAGAGGACTGTGGCACTTGACCTGTTGGTTGTCAAAGGGTCATTTTAATGCAGCACTTTGGTAATTCTCGCACAAAACCAACCAGTCATCAATTTGCACCAACTGCTGTGCAGTTTTGTTACTACTGCTTTGGTAACTCGGGAGAATACCCTCGGAGAAATGGAGATATCGAATGGGGAGTGAGATGAACTCATACTGCCCACTATAACAGAATGAAGCCATATCAAAGTAGGAATCTACCCGAAGATTCCGACCAGTCAAGACAGGATATTCCATAATTTTTGCAAAACAAAATTAATAAGCAAATATGCCATTATGGGAGCGACTCAACCTGCTGGCGCTGAAGTAAATCGGATGCTGGAACAAATTTCAATGTACAAAGGAACCCCGTGCAATACATTTGTTCAAGTAGACCGATACACAATAACTCGAGAATTGGATTGTTGTGATATATCATAAGTTTTGTAAATTCTATAGACTATATTTTGTGGAAATTTAATATAACATATTACTAAAAGAATGATTAATTTAAGTATTTTCATGTAAATCCAGAGTATTACATTCGCAGAGACTATAAGACTTTTACCTTCTTAATTACTAGTTTAACAGTTTCGATAGAAAGGACATAGTGTCTTCCTGTGGGGGAATTCTAAAATTGGTTATTAGTTGTTAAGTTGCTTCCTTGTGTTGTTTCCGTGCAATCTGTCCACCCATTCCCTTTTTGTCGTTACTATTGAGACATTTTATTCCTTCCTTCCTTCCTCTTTGTAATTGTTGTTCTTCGCTGGAGTCGTTACTCCTGAAACTCTAGGTTTCTGAGGACCCCTCCCACACCCAACTCTGACCAGGTCATAGAAACTCAGATGCGAGGTCATCTGGTCAATCACGTCACAGATGGTTTCCCTAGGAATGGACAGAGGGAGGCGCTTAGCTTGTCCTTGTACAGCTGTTTGAAGCCCAGGTAGGATGGGTCGAATTAAATTACGGTGTGTCTGAAGGAGCATGTGTTTGAAGATGATCGTGAGATGGATGAGTAAGACTCGGATTGCCTGTAGACAAGTGTTGTGAAATGTCACGGCAACATGTTTGAGTTATAGTTGAGACAGCATGTTGGAATCAGAGCCTGATATGAGCCTTGTTCCTGAGGAACATCCTCGTTCCTTATTGGTCTGTTATGACTGATATGGATGTTCGTTGAAAGTAAATGACCTTTCAAATGGTAAAATATCGCACAATTCAAGCCCCACTTATACACAAATTTCAGAATGGGGTGTGGCAAACTTCCATAACAACCAACAGGAATGCCCCTCCCCCACCCACTAAACAAAACAATAAACCCATTTGACGTTCAAAGTACACTTGAAATCTCTCAGTCTGTGAAAACAGTGCTTAAAACCTATGATAATATTTTAAGTTATTTAAATAATAATAAACTACTGGTAAAATTCATCATTTCATCACTTGACTTATATGGAATATTTGTTTTTGCCATTTCGATGCCAGTTACTATGCACTACCCCTTGAAGAGGGATAGAGGACACACATTCGTATTGGTCCTTTTCCGTACAGAGTGAGTAAATGAAGGTTTTGAGTCACCAAATATTCAATTCTCCGATATATTTCAGATTTGACCCCAGGGGCTCAATGAAAACACTGTTATTATTTAAGTAACAACTTACTGTCGATTTTAGCATATGTGTCATCCAAAGTCGTCTCCAACTTATTACATGATGGAGATGCTTGTGATGAACAACTCCAAACAGTATAGAAAAACAACTTATGTACTGTTAAAATATCAAAGTCTTAAACAAAGACATGAGGATGTTTTTTTTCCTTTTTGGCAAATATATGTTAATTGTTCATTGTTTAAATGTAAGAGTTAAAATTAGCGTTGTTGTCATTACAAAACTCTTTCTCTCAATAGTTTTATTTAAGGAAAAACAAAAGATATGCTTACCTTCACACTGATTAGATCCTAAGTCACTAAGGAAACAACGATCATCAAAACTCCTAGGAAGTTTAGAATGTTTAAACCTATCGGATAAAACAACCATTGTTCATAAGTAAAATAAGTAAAACAGAGAAACGTATTAATGAAGAGTTCCCTCTTTACTATACCAAACCACTGCTGAAAATTGTTATATGCTCAAGTTGCATGGCAAGTGCTATAAATGTCCTTTAAATTAATTATTGCAATAAGATAGTAAGATTTCATAAATGTTCTATATTTTTGTTAAGGTTTTAATGCTAAACTTTATAGTAATTTGTTTTTTTTGGGGTGGGGGGTTGGGTGGGGCTTCACAAAATGCACTCGTGGAGGTGCAAAACGTTATTGCACACCTTTCAAATTCATTTTCACCTGAGACCAATGGAATGATGCAACAATGATACACAGTAAAGCTGTTATTCGAAAGGCAATTCAGTGGGATTTTAGAATAGCCTGCAACAAAGCATTACATTCACCTATTTTAATACAGGTTATAGGCTGACTGGCAGACACAAAATGATAGAATTACTAGTTCTTAAAACACCCAATTTGCAAAGTGTTATGACTTGATATATAATATAGCCAAACTGTATTATGTAACCGGTAACATACTTCTCCAGAGTAGGAATATACCACAGAGAATGACATTAAAATATCATACCGAACAGCTTTTAGCACTGTTATCTTTGAAAATAAACCCAAAAGACTAGCTGCTATGTCAACACAATTTGTAAAGGTCAGTGTCAGTTCTTCCACTGTTTCCAGCTTTGAAATCACAAGACCAGAAAAAAGGTGAAGCGTCTCTTGTTCCAAGTTTACTGATTTAACACAACAAGATAACTCCAGGGACGCTAATGGAATCTGAAAAGAAAAAAGAAATGGCTACAAGTAAGCTACTAGTTCATTGAGCTGACAGTGTTTCATTTTGGACACTTTCAGACACTAGTTTGCAGTGAGGTGTCATTATTGCTAAAACCAAGCAGTGTGACATAAATCACACACAATTGAATAGCTCAAATTCTAAAGTTACAGACTTTACTTGCGAGTGTGAAAAACCAGAACACCAAATGCCCTGGGCAGTAATTCCCACTCACGTTTCATATGCGTATAAAATATGACAATGCTAAAAAGATTCAAGTTTAAAACACTGCAGAAATGATTTCAAGTTAAAACCACTGCTGAAATAGTATCAAGTTTATACCACTGCTGAAATGATTCAAGTTTAAACCACTGCTGAAATGATTTCAAGTTTAAACCACTTCTGAAATGTTTTCAAGTTTAAACCACTGGTGAAATGTTTTCAAGTTTAAACCACTGCTGAAATGTTTTCAAGTTTAAACCACTGCTGAAATGAATTCAAGTTTAAACCACCGCTGAAATGTAGACGAGGAAGGTTCTTGCTTTGGCTTTATGTAGACCTGGAACTTAAAATACTGTAGTACAGGTTTCTTTCGGAAAGTCATGAAATTACTTGATACTTATGTAGGAAAATTCATTAATTAATCTTTTAGACAAATAATAATGAGCCAAGCCCATGAATATTTGATGATCAAAATGAACTGGTCCAAACATTTGAACCACTTAATCAGAAATATCTTACCTTCTGGTGTGATGCTATTTGAAGAAGCTGTATTGTTGATGTTTGTAGGGATTTGCTATCATAGTGGTTGACCACAAGCCCACTACAGCAATACTTCCTGACCTCATTGTACTTGTCTTCACTGTCTGTTTCCAGTAGGCAGAGTGTTGCAAATATACGTGAAACCTTGGAGTTTTTAGTGAAAAGATCAAGGATTATCTTCGCTGTAGCTTTGTTCAGTCCACATGCAAATCGGTAAACATATTGGTGTTCAATGTGATTCAGGTTCACTAATGCCTTTTTTGCAAGGTGTTTTGTGTCTTCTTGTTTGGCTAATCCTGAAATGTGGAAAGCTGCAAAATACTCTTGAAAAATCTTGTGAAAAAATCTGAAATGTGTTTTTGATGTTTCCCAGAAACTCTCGTTTGCTCCTGGGGCTTTGGCATTATATGGCATCTCTTCTTGCACCAAGATACCAGAACTAGTGTACATCTCAAGGGTAGCCTTTTCAATTAGTTTGTTAAGTTCAGACGCTTCCCAAAGAAGCTTTTGGTTTTGACTGCAAAGTCCATTGAAAGCAAGTTCAGCTAGTTGTCGCAGCATCGGTTCCAGTGAACTGTCAGTAAGTTGGTCGGGTGCATCTTTGTTTCGTTGATGACTGAGCAATGTTCTCATCATTTCAGCAAAGAAACCAGTGACGGTATCCAAGTTCTCCGTTATTTCTTCATTCCCACGAATGTGAGCAAATACCACAAAAAACAAAGGCACTTTACAAATGGCATCAATTGCTGGATTTTGCTGCAATTGCCTCAAGATTCGGTCTTTAAGTACGCCAGCATTATCTGTAGAACCAAAGGCGTTCTTAATGTAGGCCTTCTGCATATCCTTATTAAATCCAGATAATCTAAAATGCTTCATTGTAGGGCTCGGAAGATGAGGAATATAGCCCTTTCTCGTAGAGCATATTGCAGTGCATTGTTCAAGCAATTTGTTGTTCATGATCTGAGCCACAAAAGATTGAGGAGAACCCCTATCTGAATATTCATCAAAACCGTCAAAGCCTATCAAGAGGGCGCTCACATTGTCATTTATCACATCCTTAATGGCTTCCGCTGTCAGTGGATTGTCGTCTGGAAGTTGTGATCTAATGGCTTGATAGATACATTTGACATTGCATAGCTCTTTAAGAGGTAAAAGGACGAAAATACTGAATCTATTCACAGGCGATTCCGGTGACTGATTAAAAAAGTCATGTGCATACTGCCGTAGCAAAGTTGATTTACCATACCCAGGCTCACCATCAATGAGTATCCGGGTACCATCTGGGTCCTTAAGTGGTTTGAACAAGTCATGTCGGGATTGGATGGCAGTCCATCGACAAGGATCTTTTTCTCCTTTTCTTCGATCTAATACTTTAATTGCACCTTCTATGTATACGTTACTTGCACATAAGCTGACAGGTTCAAAAGGGACAGGTTTAATTTGCGCATACTTCCGATGGTAAGCTCTCTCCAGTGCATCTACAAGGCTTTCACGATTTACTGAAAATTAAATTAAGAGGCAATTGATTTTTCAAACTCTTACCGAAAAGTTTCGATGTCAATAATTGCTCCACATAAAATGAAAATTGTAGTGATCCGACAGACCAAGGTAATTTAGACAAAATTTGCAACACAAAATGTAACCATGACATTTGTTCTTCTTAAAATGAGAACAAAAATACTTTCCGCTGACAATCTTTTTTTTTATCAAAATTGTATTCTGAAATCTATCTCATTGGAAGTTATTATACTAACTAACCAGAATACTAACCAGAAAGCTAACTCGCTTAGGTAGTCAAACCGTAAATGACACATTGTATAGGAGAACATTCCAGAGTAACAATGGTTTGTGTACAACATTTGAGCTGACCACTGAACTGATAACAATCATAATAAAAATAAAAATAAAATAAAACTGTTAGCAAACTGCTTATCCACTAGAAAGCCTGTGTAATAGAATGTGTAAAAGTAAGTTGACCTGACGTTTCGATCCTAGCAGGATCTTCTTCAGAGGCTAAAAAAGTTTTTTTTAGCCTCTGAAGAAGCTTTTTTTAGCCTCTGAAGAAGATCCTGCTAGGATCGAAACGTCAGGTCAACTTACTTTTACACAACAATTATAATAAACTAAAATGTGGACCTTCATAGCAACCACCAAGTCCATTCATGCTTTGTTTTACAGGAGTGTACAGTATTTGTTTACAGAGTATTAGAAACTGACCTTTTTTAACCTCAAATGACCTTTGACCTACACATATTCCATTAGGCATGTTCTGCTCACCATTCACCAAGGGAATCTCCTGAACATATTATTAACTTCAAACAAGATGTACTTATCATGAGTCATCACGTTTACAAGGTTTTCAGATCTTGATCTATACTTTTAACCATGATCTTTGATCTCCACTAGATTCAAAATGGTTCTTTTGCTCACCAAGTGGGTTATATATTATGTAGAGTATCCAACAAACTGTGCATAAATTGTAGAATTCTTGTTTATAAGGTTTTCAACCTTTCCTCTATGTGGACTTTCATATGACATTTGACTTTCACTGATATCAATAGGGTTCTGTCGTGGAGGCATGTGCTTTTGAGAAACGAGTGTGAGGCAGCCAATCAGTTATCGTGATATCATTGTCTTAAATATTATAGGCATATCATATTATTGATCTATAGTGCAGTAATAATTCATTTATTTTATTTATTTAAACTTTATTTAATTTAGGATGACTCGGCTAGCCAGAGCTTATCTTCCCCAAGGCCCTCACTTACAAAGGCAAATAAAAAAGATTTGTAGTGAAAATAAAATTGAGACGTTTAGACACAAATAAAGAAGCAAATGAAAGAGTACTGTATAAGGAGAGCAGGTAGAAATACAGACAATAAGAGAAGCGGAAGGATAAAACAACAGTAAATAAAACACATAAACAGGTAAAGCAAACAATTAACACAAACAAAACCCTGAAGCATAGGAATGAAATGAAATAATAAAACAAATATATAGTCTTATCATTTTAAAGTAGATAAATATACATTATATGTAAGGTTTAGTAAACGTTTAAAACAATTTAAATTAGGACGATTTCTGATACTTATAGGTAAAATGTTCCAATATTTTGCCCCAAGGTAAGAAAATAATAATGAATTGAAAAATAATGAACTGCACCGGCAACAAGCATACTTCCCATAATGTTTAGCACATACAATGTACGTTCCATAGCTTACCAGGTTTGGATATTTACGACTGACGGGCTTACCTGTCTCCACACAACCTTAGCATTCTCGTTCTACCGTGCCTAGAATTAACCGGTAACCTTCTAACAGTGTGCGCCTTCTATGACCTCTATAAGTATGTAATACAAAACAGGAAACCGCTCCCAAATCTGTCTCAGAAACCTTCCCAAATCTAAAGGGAAACCAATCAGTCTGCTCACTTAATATGAACACTTCTTCCTTCTCCTGAAATACACCAATATGGTCCTGATTAACACAGTTCCGAGCAAATTGGATCGAAAAGAAATCAGACCACAAAGCGAACATTCTTGACACTTTGGATGGTAGAATGAGAAGGGAATGGAAGGGCAATGTACAGAGGTGTCCGGTAATTGAGGGAGCACTGTTAAAAGGTTACATATTCATTCAAGTCATGGAACAACGACAGTGCGAAGGTTGTGAGGGGACAGGTAAGCGACGAGCAAGGTAAATCTGTCTGTTTACCACGAAATTTAATAACTGTGTCTACTGTGAATGTCCTTTTGTTATTTAAACAATTTCTGTCCTCAGAGAGTACTAATTCTTGAGACACAATGTTATGATGCTACCATGTTGACATCAGGCAAATCATTAAAAACATTTCTTAATGATTTCATTATGTATAGTATATCTGATGATGTGATAACAATTTAGAAAATCACGGATAACACAAACTCATCTACACCCTAGTTAACATGTGTAAAAGTTGAAACGGCATTTCACCCAGCAAATATGAACCATGTAAAGAAAAAGTACCAACCATCAGATTCTTTCTTACCAGTTGTTTTGGATTTTTGGTATGATCCAGTCCCTTGGTTACAATGTTTCGATTCCTTTTCTTTTATTGCTTGATTTCCCATTATGCGCAACTGTACATCACCCTGGGAGACACCTACTGTAACTGTGCAGAACTGAACTGTATTTCCTCCATCACATACAGCACTGCAGTACACCAGCTGCAATGCATACCATACAAACATTAACATAACGATAAAGGGTAAGTGCACATAACAATAACACTGGAAAATGGCATGTATATCATGCAGTATAAGTCTTACACTACATAGTATGTAGTACATGATACAATGGGGTAAGAGCCGGGGGAGGGGCACTGGGGACACGTGTACCCCCCACTTTTTTTCAAAATAGTAAATGTGCCTTACTGGCAAATAAAATGTGCCCCTTTGATGAAGAACTGCCTTTTGAATATCTTAGGCCTTTGTTCATTTAATAATTTATTTTAGTTATTCAGTTTTAGTCTGTACATGCTATTTTTAAAATGGCATCCCATATCTTTGTGTAGCACCGTTAAAAAGAAACAATCTCAATAATAGTATTGATAGCATACTAACACATTATATATATTTAAGTGATAGCATAGTACAGCACCCTGAGTACATACCATACCCTACATAATCTGAATCATATTCTATCGTGTTTATAAGGTTCTCAGATCTTTACTTTTGAACTTTACAACTCGGCAAGTAACAATAGGGTTCCTCTACCTTATAAGGTGCATCCACATAACAATGAAGTTACCGAACCATATATTATTTGAGTTATTAGGTGTAAAAGCCAGAACGTCACGCACACTAACACCCCGCCCACGCCTGCGTGACAACTACAATGGTTACTGAGCCTCGTAACTAAAAATCATTAGGGACCTCAGGCTAACAACGATGTTTGAATATAACAGTATTTCACTGGATACCAGTATGCTATACATACATATATGCCCGCGCATCCTGTGACAAAGGTAGGCGTCGTTTTTAGAAGACCCAGCTAGTGTGACCACAATCCTGTGTGTAGGCTTACATGTACAGACAAAACAGTAACTTTTAAAGGATTGAAACACTCAATATTTCAAGTTTCGGCTACTTCAAGTTCATGAAGTAATGACCCATTTGTCTTTTACACCTGATAATGAATGAAAGCAAAGTAAAAGCTGTGTCTTTTTTTTAAAAGCAAAAGGTTTTCAATCAAGAAGTAATATATGAAGTGGTTAGGATTTATTGTAACATACGGTAACATACAGCGTCCCTTTGTTTAAACAGGTTAAACGTTGATAAAATGTGTTGAAGGAAACACGTTAGTTGTTTCCAAAGCGTTCAAGATCGATGCTGTGAAATGTATTTTCTACATGACATTTGTTATACTAATAACTCACCGGAAAGTTTTCTATAGTAATCAAGGTCTTCAATATCTGTCCTTTCAATGGTAACGGTACCCGGAAGTTACTTCAGCTTAAACATTGGTGCCCTAACTGTCTAGTCTCACGATAAACCGGGCGGATCTATCATTTGCTAGACATGATGATTATTGGAAAAAGCTAAAGTCATTGTTTAGTTCACATAATCTGATATGAACTTTCCTTTCTTCGGCTAAATACACTCTTCGTCACCTGCGAAAATTTCCAAACTTGTCAAGTTCCCGTTTAATGGCATTAATGGCTGTGTTCTATGTATATATGTAGCGTGTACGTATGTATGTATACGCCAAAGGTAATGATATGCAAGGGCGTGGTACTATGGGACGCGAAAAAAAGCGAAATTAGTGTCACATATTTGAGGCATAAAGGGTCTAGTAAGCACTCGACACTTTTGTGCAAATGTTTAGCAAATTTGTGCTTTACTTGGACATAAACATAACAAGCGGATGTTGAATAAGAATTTTGCCATTTATCCAATTTTTTCTTAAGAATAGTATCATATCAACATTGAAAAGTTTGCTCGAAGATTTGGTTGAGTTTCTGGATTCGACTACGGTGTATAGTAACGAATGCATGCACATGTTATGCATGTTGCACATATTGTATATATATATATGTATATATATATATATATATATATGTATGTATATATATATATATATAGATATAGATACAGATGTATATATATATCTGTGTTCATGGCGAGTTTTCTTATAAACTGTAAACAATCTGGGGAAAGGTTACCCTAAAAAGTGGGTGAAACCAGGCTGCCCCCACTATTTGGGGTAAACTCACGTTTCCCCTATGTGTGTAAGGTGATAGATTACCCCGTGTGAGGAAATATCAGCTTCCTGTCAAAGAGGAAATGTTACTATATGAATTAGGGAAAGGTAACCCGAACTTAAGAGGTAAACGATACTCGACATTAAGGGGGCAACAAAGTTTCAAGTAAGAAACCTCTTTAATTGAGGAAACCTATTACCATATTATGGGGTAAAGTCATAAACAACCCAAAATTGATGGAAAGCTGTAAAAACACATTAGGATGTACATAGCAAGTTATGACAAAGTTATTGAATCATATCCAACTGTATTTTCTCTTTAAACAAGTCACAGATCTTTACAGATCTTTACAGTATATAAGTTTGATAACATGAATGCCATGTAGTCTCTGGCACCTGTTCAAAGGTGTTTTACATAATTTTCGTCTTTACAATTAATAATATCACTCTTAATTGATAAAATTCACACTGTTGTTCAGTAAATTGTTTATACTTCTCATATCTGTAGATATTTGAATAAGTGGGAATAGCCCAACATCTTTATGTACCAGTGCATTGAAAATTATTCAAAAAACAGAAACAGTTCCAGATATGCAACTTGCTACTTAGTACTCTGTTGAGGGCGTGTCCTTCTTATAAATAAAAACTTTAAGTAAACAGTCAACTGAGAACAAAATATATTTATCAGTCATTTTAGTTCACCATATTCTATCTTTATACATGACTGTTAACTAAAAACCATATTTTCAATTGTTCATGTCAGTCTCATATTTTTTAACCTTCAATTCTGCTAACCCTTCATTCTTCCATCCCTTTTATTCTCCAAACAGGTAAACACACATGTTTTTTCAACACAATCTTGTGAATTGTGTTCATCAAAGTGATTACTATCAGAAAGTTCAAACTTTAAACTTGTACAGATGAAACTTGGATCAAATTTAAAAAATAAAAGATTTGAACAATAACTATGCAACTGTTAAAAAATGCAAAACATCAACTAAATACTTGAATAAATGAATAAATGAATAAATGAAGATATTAAGTTCTTCCCTTCAACAACTTCATTAATGGCAACATGGACCTTAATGTCCATCCTGGAATTTCTTCCACAAAAAAGGAAAGATAGTCTTTATTTTCTCAATTTTTCTTGAACTGAAATCTCCTTTCTGGGTGTTTTCAAATTGTCCTTCAGTTTCAAGAGAACTTTTTGCATAAATATATATGTTTCTGCCGCTTTCTTCGGGAATTCTATGTTGCATGCATAGTAAACTCAAAACAGACAGCTAAATAGCTTAGACACTGTTGGTGCATCCATTATAATGTTAGTCTCTCCGGCAATGAAGCAAGTTTGAAGATCCTGGCCAGGCTTTTAGATATCTGTTGCTAACATCTTCATTGATGTTTGAAATGTTAAATGTAGTTCACTACTGGTGCATGTAAGACGTTGGAATTCATTAAAAATTTCCTCTACAGTGAAAAGGCAGGGATAAGTTTCTTTAGTTTTCCCTACTACTACAAGTTTCCTCCTCTGGGCACATGTTAGTGTCATCTTAGTCTTTACAGAGCTGATATAAGGACTGACCTTTTTGTGTTCTCTTTTCATGTAATCCAAATGATGTGTCAAAGTTAAATCATCTTCCCCATCAGGAAGCTCAGGAGTCCAATATACTTATCCTCTGTTGCACTGAAAAGACAATAATCAACAACATGTTAAATCATTAATGAAAAGAAAAATTGATAAATATATAAATCTAGATAACCAGACATAAGCCACATATTAAAAGGCCTCATAGGGGTCTTGTAAAGAGCATATGGGAGAGAGTAAGGTTTTTTTGCATTTCCCTTGAAAACCAGCCCTTGAGCTGTAGTAGGACATCTAGAAAATTATACCAGATAACATATTTTTTTACTTGCAAAATATCATTTTAAAGGCCCTTAAAATTAATACGAAAATGACTATTTTTGAAGCGCCCTCAGTGAACTGAGGATTCAAGACAGTTCAATTCGTCAAATTTCCTTAATTTTCCTCCAAATAATTTGAAATATCAAAATATATATTTCAAATAGTCTTTTAAAAAAAATAGTAACTGTTTTTTGACCAAAATTTTGGTGAAATGGCTGTGAAATTTTAAATCCTAAACAAGGTGAAATGGAGGCCCCTTAAAATTGACCAACTTCACGGATGTTTAAAAGTGTGTTCCAATTCATATATTTTATAGATAAAAACATGTAATCCAATGTTAATAATTGTTGTCTATTCATTTCTGATTTGTTTCACGATGTCTTAAAGGCTAGTTTTGAGAAAAAGGCAAAAACCCCTTTTCTCCCATATGCCTCTGTGCACAAGCCCCTATGAGACCTTTTAAAGTGTCGCCTCTACAAACTATAGGCTATTTATTTAGAAAATTGCAAATCTCTTGAGTATCGCCTGTTCTAAAAAATTCACTATGGATGTAAACATTTTCATCAAGGTGATAATTCTGTAGAAGTAAAGAAACAGTGTATTTTCAACCATAATTAAAATTTCAAACAAGGTTTTTCATAGTTCAAGATGGTAACAGTACGTTTAATAAGATAACCCCCAACTTGGAAACCGTTCTGAGCCCTAAACGTTAGTATCATTACTTGTTAGGCCTACTGTTACTTACGCCACTACTAGTACTATTAATAATAACCTACAAATAGCCTACTAGTACTAGTGCTTAACAACAACATCATATCCTAAATGTTTCGTAGACGACCTTCAGTGTTCACCCCAGTAATTTTAGCAAGTACATGTACTGTAAATTGAACGATGGGTTTTCATGCCATGTTACTTGCTACTACACTATTACTACTACTGCTAGGATTTGTTTGTGCATAGCCTTTTAGATATTTCTATGGAGAAACTAATCTAAAGTATAACAAGATCGACATACCTTTAAATATTATGTCCTTTCACCGTTTGGATCCTGGCTTGTTGATAAATCTGGAATCCGCAGTCTAAGTCGACTTATGCTGATGCAACCATACTGTATATTATGCTCGAAGGCTAGACTACAGGCTAGATACTAATGATGGCGCTATGGTGCTAAATACTATACAGCTTTGGCGATCCAATAGCTTCCAGTAACAAAATGGTACATGGTTTATAGCGTAAACGCTCTCGCGACCGAATAGCTTCCAAGTAACAAAATGAAATATAGGTTATCGCGTAAACACTCTACGAAACGGTGGCGAATATTTTCGCCAGCCCCTTTTTGGAGTGTGGATGCTTACGCTACATCTAGGTTATAATAAAATACAGTACTCGCTCGGGGCGATGGCTATAGGTATAAGTATAAGTAGGTAAAGCGGACCTACGTATAAGCGCTATTGGTAGAATCATTGGTAGGCTATATATAATTAGTAGCGCTGAAGTGTTCCTCAAAGTTAAGTCAAATATATGGCTGAATAAAGTGTCCTCGGATAAAATCCACCGATAAAAATAAAAACGTTCTGTGAAAGGGTCCTTAAATATGCTAAGATCCGAGAATCAATCGCTGTAGAAGGCGTTCGCTATAAAATATGAACGGGTGGCCAAGTCAATCGCTCGCGTCGCTCGTCGGTTGTGCCCACGTTTCCTAAAAACATTACTAATCCCTGAAAATCAGGGACTTCCGGAAACCCGTCACGGAATGTTCAATTCTGAAGGAGGGTGGACGAAACTAAATCACTACAACTAGCTCCTCCCCAGATTGCTGAGTAGATGAGAGCAATCGAGTAAAAGGATAAGTGTCGTACAACAGGAGCTAAAGATTCATGCAATGAAGATGACTTCAACATAGCGGCTCGGCCAATGGACGTGTCTTCCCGACCGAGCAACTCTGGTTGGTGGCGGTTTGGCGTTTTCTACAGGTTGTGTAGATGCCGGGGTAGCCGGGAGATAGGGTGTGGTAGGCGTAGTCGTTTTGGCTTTGTCAATGCGTCGAGGCGGAAGCTGGAGGTTTAGTGACTGTTGTGAATTCGTCGTCGAGGTAGGCTGGTTTGAGTCGATCCAGACTGATGGTTGATCGCTTGCCACGCACCAAAAGAATAAAGAATTTATCGTGTCGCTCGATGACTTGGTAAGGGCCATTGTAGTGAGGTTGTAATGGCGCACGAACAGCATCGATACGTATCCAAACATGAGTGCAGGTATGCAGGTCTGGATGTATTTGGTTGCGGTAAGGAGGCGCTCTGGTCAAGGCAGGACGAAGGTTATTTATGTACTGACGAAGACGATCCACGTAGCCAGATGGGTCCATCAAACTATCATCATCAGACGATGAAACAATGTCACTGGGAAGAGCCATTGTTGTCCCAAAAAACATTTCCGCAGCGGAACAGTTCATGTCCACCTTAAGAGAGGTGCGAATGCCTAGAAGGGCCAAAAAAAGTACTTCTGACCAGTGCGTGGAATCGGCAGCTGAAAGTGCGGACTTCAATTGCCGGTGAAAACGTTCGACAAGACCATTGGCTGCCGGATGGTAGGCGGTCGTTCGGATGCGATGTGAACCAAGTAGTTGGTTAAGGTGGCGGAACAGGGAAGACTCAAATTGCGAACCCCTATCTGTTGTAATCACCGAAGGAACACCAAAGGTAGAGACCCATCGTTGAACGAAGGATTTGGCGACGGTTTCGACTGTAATGTTCGAAATCGGAATGCTTCCGGTCATCTCGTAAAGCGATCAGTGATGGTGAGAAGATAGGAGTATCCCTCCGAGGGTAGCAGTGGTCCAACAATATCCATGTGAATGTGCTGGAAGCGGGCCTGCGCCATCGGGAAACTACCAATTGGCGTTTTGTTGTGACGGTGGACCTTAACCTGTTGACACTTAATGCATGATTTGCACCAATTCGAGACATCTTTGTGTACATTTGACCAAATGTAACGTTGCGTGATTAGTCGTTTGGTAGCATGGATGCCGGGGTGCGAAAGTGAGTGAAGAGAAGCGAAGACTGCTCGTCGAAATTGTTTAGAGACATCACAGGTAATGGTGCCCTCCGCCGCGGGGAGGGGTACATCTGTAAGCTTTAACGAAGATGACTTCCGTAGCTGAACAGGCTCATCGTCGTGTTGTTGCGCGGATGCGATTGCTGTGAAATCGAGTGGTGATGAGGAGATAGAAACGCCGTATACTTTACGAGATAGAGTGTCTGCTACTACGTTGTCGCGACCTGGGATGTGACGTAGGTCGGTGGAGTATTGCGAAATATAATCTAGGTGACAAATTTCGCGAGGCGAATAGCAATCTGGCTTAGAAGCAAAGGCGTAAGTAACTGGCTTGTGATCCGTGTAGACCGTAAAGCTTCGTCCGTCGAGCAAGTGACGGAAGTGTCGAATGCTAAGGTAGACCGCCAGGAGTTCTCGACCAAAGGCACTGTAGCGAGTTTCTGCTTTCTGGAGACGCTTAGGGAGAAATGATAATGGACGCCATGTACCATTGATAAAATGTTGGAGGACACCGTCCACAGAAAAATCGGAGGCATCCACCATTAGGGAAAGGGTCGCTTGAGGCAATGGGTGGTGAAGTAATGTCACCTGAGCTAAGGCAGTTTTGATGTCTTTAAAGGACTGGTGTCGGGCATTGGTCAGTTGAATAGATTTGCTCTTGACTTTAGACGAGAGTAAGTCGGTAAGAGGTTGCATAAGGGTAGCACAATGTGGCACAAAACGTCGATAGAAATTGGCTAAACCAAGAAATGCACGCAACTGAGTGAGGTTTTCAGGTGCCGGGAAGTCTTGAATTGCTTGAACCCTCTCAGGCAGGGGAGGGATTCCCTGACTGTCAACGTGATGGCCTAAGAATTCAAGTGAAGACACTCCAAGCTCACATTTACAAGGGTTGATATTAATGCCATAGCTGTCAAGTCGTTGAAATAACTGGTTGAGGTGTTGATAATGCTCCTCGGCTGAGGCACTAGCCACTAAGAGATCATCCAGATAGGCGTATACAAAAGGCAAGCCTCGAAGTACTTCGTCGATGAACCGCTGAAAGGTTTGAGCTGCGTTTTTTAGACCGAAAGGCATCCTAACAAACTCGAAGAGACCGAAAGGTGTCGTGATCGCGGTCTTTGGAACATCGGCCGGTTCAACTGGAATTTGATGGTATGCACGTACAAGGTCAATTTTAGAGGAGATTATCTTGCCATGAAGGGTACCAGTAAAATCGTGTATATGCGGTATCGGGTAGCGATCTGGAATGGTGACGCTGTTGAGGGAGCGATAGTCTCCACACAGTCTCCAATCGCCTAACTTCTTGGGTACCATATGTAGAGGTGAATGCCATGAACTTTCAGAGGGTCTGATAATACCTAATTCAAGCATATGCTCAAATTCGTTTTTGGAAAGACATAATCGATCAGGTGCGAGACGACGAGGACGGGCGAAATTAGGTGGTCCTTTTGTGAGGATATGGTTGGTGATGTTATGTTTGACAGTGGCAGCTGTTCGACTGGGATTGACGAGGTGCGGGAACTGGCGTAGTAACGAGCGATACTGTGAGTCGTGGTCATCAATGTGAAAAATAAGATTGGAAGACTCTACTGTAGAAAGAATACCAGTGATACAAAGGGAAGTATGAAGATCAAGCAGTCGACGATGCTTGATATCAACTAGCAATGAGAAATGTTCGAGGAAATCTGCACCTATGATAGGAGTTGAGACGTCAGCCTTAATGCAGGCGTCACACTGTCGCGAAATTGACACCAGATGGCCATACGAATATGGAATTTTGAATTCCGCACGAAGATGGCCCCGAACTTGGTCAACAGCCAATCAACAGCCGAAGCAAGTACGATGCCTACAGAAGGTCACACGACGGCACCCGAACCACACACGAAGGCAACACGAAGATATGTATTTCTATTTAAGCAGTTTACCCGCAGGACACACGAATGTCACACGAAGACCACACGATGGCTACACGACGACGTATTGATAAGTACTTTGTCGAATGCTAGAAAGGCAAATAGCAAGAAATGACAAAGTGAATAAAATAATGCTTTGTTATTGTAAGAGGAGGTGCTGGGCCTGTAAGAAGTGCTCATCATGTTCTCTGAGGTACATCGAAAGAAGCAATGCTGCTGCTTTCTTTTTCCTGGTTGTCTCATCACCAAAGTATGCCATTCTGTAGGAACTGAATTGAGGTTAGTTGTGATTTTGATTGTAGCTTTGGGAGTTACACACGCCTCTACTCTGTAGAGTTGCTTAGGACTGACTGAGGAAGATTCTTTGAGGCTGGCCTTTATATGTCCACGTTACCATGACACCTGGGAAACGCTTGAGGTTCACAAGTTCGGCTGTCTTCGCCGACCCCGTGGTCCCATCTCGATGTCATCATACTATAATATGATGGTTACTCGACGGCATTGCGAGGGCTTCACGTAGTCGTGTTGCCTTCATAAGACAATCGGGCAGCTTCTTGTTTCCTTCGTATTGTCTTCGTGAGGCGAAAATGCCCGATGGCACCGATGATCACACGAAGTAAAAAAGAAGATGACACGATTTGATAAGATGCCCTCACGATGCCTAACGAAGGGCAAAATGGACACACGAATTCAACACGAAAATGAACCTTCGCAAGGTCTTCGGGCAATTTTTTGGCATGCCAAAGATTTTGCCACCACTCACGAAGTTGCTGCCGGAGCCTGAAAAACTCCATCGGAGTTCATACGATGGCTTAAGATGCCCTCACGAATGGCCCGATGTATTTACGATCAGAGCCGAATTTGAACATTTTCTTTATCGTGTGTCCATCTGATGTCAACTTCGGGACAGTGTGACGCCAGCATAAGAAAGATCTCGCTGGTGTAGTCTTCTTTCTGCTCGTGGCGGGAATAACACTAACCTCGGCACCGGTGTCTATGAGGAAGCGGGTTCCTGTTTCTCTGTCCATAACATAGAAAAAAAACGACTATGATGAGTGGGGCCAAACAGCTGCGTCGTCCCTAGTTGCTGGCCTGCTTGTTTAACAGGTCCTGGGACTTAGGGTGCTTGCAAGGGGCGACACTTTCTTTCATTATCCCGAAGCTATTGTGAAAGTAACAGAAAGTTGGGTTGCCTGCAGGTGAACGGCCACGAGGACGGCTACGGGAGCGGGAGCGGTGTTTATGCTGCTGGACCGTCCTGTGAGCTCTTCTACTTGAAGGGAAAGCTTATCCACTAGCGCGACGAGGTGAGATGTATCGGGCGATAGTGACGTTTGTGCAACTTGTGGAGTTGAATACGCTGTTGTGTGAGGGCGAGTAATTCTCCTACTGTGGCTCCACGCTTAATAACAAAGTCAATATGATGCTAAAAGCTATATGGTGTCGTATAACGATCAAAGGAATAGGCTCTAGAGTCAGCTACAAACAATAAATTTACATCAGGGCGGCTAATGTTAGAAATTGGCAATACATGTCTTATGTGTATCGGGAGCAACCAAAAAATAGCGATAGGATGTAATAAACGTGAAAGGCCTGAATAATGAAGTGGGATTATCCTCCGTCTGGTAAATAATGAGGCAAACCGGTAATGTCTCTTGCCAAAAGTGAGTATCGAAAATAGCCCAACACTGAAGTAATAATATTCCAACGTTACACCACCATTGTAACGCTAGTACAAAGTAAGCCCAACGATAGGCTACAGACTACAGAGTAAACAAGCAGAAGCTAAATCTAAAACAAGGCCAGAATATGGGTGAAAAAATCACGTCGGGGTCACCAGTTTAGATGTTTCGATGGAGAAACTAATCTAATCCTTATACTGTTTGGATCCTGGCTTGTTGCTAATGCTGGAATCCGCAGTCTAAGTCGACTGATATTGACGTAACCAGACCGTATATTATGTTCGAAGGCTAGACTATAGGCTAGATTACAAATGATGGCGCTATGGTGCTAAATATTATAGAGCTTTCGCGATCAAATAGCTTCCAGTAATAAAATGGATTATATTTCCCCATTACACTTCACTACGGAACTACTCGAGATTGTATAATGAGGTTTAGCTTCAGTGTGTGATTTGGATTTGGAGAGAGTAGACGTATTTTGAGGCTCTCTCTCCTTTGCATGGTTTAACGTTGAGGGGTTTGTTAACAAAACCGTCGCGCTTGAACTATTTGCTTCAGATAGTGTTGTGCATGCCACCTTTTGTCTTGCTCTTTAACAAGTTTGTGTTCAATTACGTAACAAAAATTCGCACAGCATTTAAACAATGCTGTCGGGTCATCTTCAATTTCTTGTCACTTGCAAACGAAGCCTCTAGCACGCAAGTTGGTTTGTTTCTGGTGTTGTTGCGAGCACTTGCTGGTTGCTGTACGATACATGGCTTAATAATAATACTAGCCTAACCTACAATAATGTTGTAGGCATACGTTACACTTACAGGCGGCACAAATGTTGCATGAGCAGTATTTTGCTGGCTTTATGCTTTAACTTGTTTAAGCTTTGCAGTAGCAGTATTTTGCTGTCTATCTGCGTTCTGCTTAACTTAATATTAGCAGTAGTTGCTAATTACGTTATAATTACCCAATTGGCATTTTGCTTCGCGGTTTAATTTTTAATTGTGATGAGCTTAGAGTTCCGGGCAGGACCTGGCTTACCTTCGCCTTCGGGAGAAGGAAGTTCTGGTACACAAATCGCCCAAAGCGATGTAAAAGATATGCTCGCTCAAATGCAGGCACAGATTAAATTGATGTGTCAGAAAGTTATTCCTGGCAATGAAGAAAAAGCTAAAAATGAGGTAGCAACCTCTGCTGAAAATCGACCTCTTTCTGAGGCTTGTTCACTACACCCTCACAATCAGGAGGGGATATCTTTGGTCTATGATGATGAGCTTCTAGACTTATTGAACGCACCAGAAGATACTGCTAATGAGAATGATGATCTCATCTCTCTTCTTGAAAGTTCTTCAGAACTTGAAAAGCAATTTGGGGAATAAAGTCGGTACTGCGGTACTGGAAAAGGTTGCAAATTTGGTCAAAAATATTTGTTCCAAAAATTGGCACCACAAACACTGAAAGAAAAGATGGAAAAATATCAACATCCAAGCAATATGGAACTATTGCAGACATCTCAGGTCAACAACTTGATCTGGGACAATATTCAGCTGCAAGCTAGAACCAAAGATTTGAGATTACAAAAGATACATTCATGGAACGTTAAGTCTATGATTGATCTGACTTATCTAATTAATGATGTATTGACTGGCAAGGCTGGTCAGGATAAGGAGAATGTCCTGTTGAAGTTGACAGATGCCTCGGCCTTCCTTGGTTTATTTAACATAGACTTGAACCATTTTCGGCGTGATCTTTTCAAGCCGGAAGTTAAGGCAGAGTATAAAAATCTTTGTTCAAACTCAGTGCCTATGTCTACTCTGTTATTTGGGAATGACATATCGCAGCAAGTGCGTGACATAACCGATGCAAATAGAATGTTGTTTAACTCCCACTAAGGGGAGCGCTAGAGGTGGAGGTTTTAGAGGTAAAATCAATTATCGTGGCCCATACAGAGGAGACAAAATACGCTACCAGCCTTTTTTAGGCCAGCGTCACCTGCAGTACACAAATCAACTGCCGAGAAATCCTCAGAAAAGCCTGAGGAATTAACAAGAGGTAAGGTATGTGTCGATTCTGTTAGTGTACATTCTTTACAGCCTTGTAAAACAAAGCAATTACCCATTGGCGGCCGTTTAAAACATTTTCTACAGCACTGGCAAGAAATCACAACTGACTCGGTTATACTAAGTTGTGTTCATGGCTATGACATCGAATTTGATGAAGAAAAGCCAATTCAATATAGTAGATCCAAAACAAAATATATATGCTCTAATTCAACTGAAGAGCTTCGTTTAGGTAATGAAATATCTAAGCTTTGGGAAAAGAATGTTTTGGAAGAAACGTCCCATTCCCAAGAGGAAAGTATTTCATTGTGTTTCTCAGGCCTAAGCCAGATGGTTCTTTCAGAATGATATTGAATTTAAAGAACCTAAATGAAAGTGTCAAATATTACCATTTTAAAATGGATACTTTGCAGGCTACATTACGGCTAGTAGAGCCGCAGTGTTTCATGGCTTCAATTGACCTGAAGGACGCCTATTATTCAATACCTATTAATTCTTCAAATCGAAAATTTTTGAGACTTGCGTTCAAAGTACCAAATGGGTTGGCCTCAGCACCTCGCATTTTTACTAAACTACTCAAACCTAATCTGGCTGAGCTCAGGAAATTGGGTATTTCTTGCCTAAGCTACATTGATGATATTTATATCAATACCAAAAGTGCATGTGTTTCTGCAGTGCATACAGCTGTACAATTTTTTTCAGAAATTAGGCGTCATCATTCATCCCGAAAAATCAGTACTAGAACCAAGTACTAGGCTATCTTTCCTTGGATTTGTGCTTGATTCCCAACATATGACTGTTCGGCCAAAACCAAAAAGGATAGAATTTGCCTGAAATGAGATACAAAAATTTAAGGGCAAACACAAAAAGACTATCAGGGACTTGGCACATATCATTGGTATCCTTGTCTCTTTCCCATGAGTTAAATATGGACCCCTTCATTTACATGGATATGTAAAAGCTTATGATTTCTCTGTTGAAAAAATACAAGCGAAATTTTGATACAGAAATAGAATTGGCTGAGTGGACTGTACAGAGCTGAAATGGTGGTTAGAGTCCCTTCCGCTTGCATGCAAGCATATCTTAGAGCCTAACCCAGATATTGTATTAGAAACTGATGCTTCCCTGGTAGGATGGGGTGCTTTTGCCCGACCCTCTCTACACGGTCACAAAGAAAGTGGAATACCGTTGAGAAAACATATCACATAAATGTGCTTGAACTCCTTGCTATCTATTTTGCTCTAAAAACGTTATGCTTAAAGGGTGATCATACACATATAAGAATTTTATCTGACAGCTCGACAGCTGTTGCATACATTAAAGCTATGGGAGGTACTCATTTGTCACAATGTAACAAAATAGCAAAAGCTATAGGGGAATGCTCTGAATCAAACAAAGTGTGGTTGTCTTGTTGTTACTTGCCGGGTAAGCTTAATGTCCATGCTGACATGCTGTCCCGTACATTTGAGAGTAACACAGAATAGATGCTAAATCCAGAAATATTTCATGCAATTTCTTCCCTGTGGGGAAACTTTGATATTGATTTATTTGCATCTCGTACAAATAAACAACTAGCTCCCTTTGTTTCTTGGCGACCAGACCCAGATGCCTTATTCATTGATGCATTCTCTTTTAATTGGCATAAGTACATCTTCTATGCTTGCCCCCTTTAGCCTAATTGCCAGAGTACTGCAAAAAATACAAAGGGACCAGGCAAGAGGAGTAATTGTGGTACCTTTATGGCCAACTCAGAAATGGTACACAAAACTGTTACACATGACCATAGCTATTCCAAGGTATTTACCGCTGGGGAAAGAAGTCTTACTTCTATCCGAAGACAGAAGCAAACTACACCCCCTTCATCACAACTTTCAGTTGGTTGCATGTCTGGTGTCTGGCAAGGCTTCCGAAACCTTGGCATTCCAGAAGAAACTTTCAGAATCCTCATGGCATCCCGGAGGGTATCCACTCAAAAACAGTGCAGCACTTATCAAGATAGGTGGTTTAAGTTCTGTTAAAGGAAACAAATTAATTCACTTCATCCCTCTGTAAATCAGGTGCTTGACTTTCTAACGAGTCTTTACAATGCTGGCCTTAGTTATAGTACCATTAACACTGCACGGTCATCGCTTTCTGCATTTTTGGGTAATGAACAAAGATATACTGTTGGCTCACATCCTCTCATCAGCCGTTTTCTCAAAGGAATTTTCGAATTGAGAACCCCATCCCTCAGATACGCGACAATTTGGGACGTGTCTATTGTGTTGAACTATCTCCGGTCTCTTCATCCTACATCATCATTGACTTTAAAGCAATTAACCCATAAGTAAGTAATGCTTATTGCTTTGTTATCTACTCAGAGACTACAAACTCTGCAATTATTAGATGTCAATCATCTTCAGTTGGATGGGAAGGAAGCTGTTTTCTTCTTACCAAATAAATTAAGCAGTCACGGCCTGGTTCCAATCCATTAAGAGTTGTGTTGGCATCATACCAGGCTGACATGAATCTTAATGTTTATCATGTACTTCAGCATTATATTAACGTCACATCCTCATTAAGAGGGGCGGAATCGCAACTTTTCATTAGTTATGTTCCACCACATAACCAGTAACGAGAAATACTTTATCACGATGGATTAAACTTGTTATGGAGGAGGCTGGGGTTGATGTAGTTCAATATGCGGCCCATAGTACTAGGGCAGCCTCTACCTCCGCTGCAGATTCAAGAAATCTGCCTGTAGAAGATATTTTACGTACAGTAGGGTGGGCCTCGGAAAGAACCTTTGCTCAGTATTACAAAAAACCTATTGCCAGTAACAAAACTTTTGCAATGACAGTTTTGGATGCATAAGTGTAAAAGTAGTTTTACTATATGCATTACATAAAAAGTGTGGTATAATTTTACAGATGGGTTATGTATAGGTATGAGTTGACATAAATACTTCAAGATGTAGAAGTGATGTAACCATGTTTTGAATATTCCTCAAAGAGGATGCTATGATAGATTTTATTCACATGAATGAGATTTAATTTTTTTTCTTCCAAAGTATGGAAAGTAAGAATGTTATGTTATCCTTTGTACCAAGTGGTAATGAAATTACCTCAGTTCTGGTTAAAAAGAAAAGAAATGTTTCTGATGCTCAGCAAGCAAATTAAAAAAGATTCAAACGTTGAATTTGTGTTCGTTTGTAATCTTTCTGTTCGTATGTGCTTTAACACTGCTTTGAAATCTCAAGTAGTTCCGTAGTGAAGTGTAATGGGGAACTAGAATCAATAAATTAAACGAGACCATAGGTTAACGTTTGATTGAGATTCTATTGAGACATTACACGAACGAAGGGATTACTTGCCCTCCCATTTAATGCATTCTCATGCAGGATTATTATCACATAATTTACCCTCCCAGAAGTTCGTGGTGTTCAATCGCATATGGTAACTTTAAATACTGAAGCTAATCCTCAATTATGCAATCTCAAGTAATCCCTTCGTTCGTGTAATGTCTCAGTAGAATCTCAATCAAACTTCAACCTATGGTCTCGTTTAATTTAACGAATATGGTGTATCGCGTAAGCGCTCTCGCGACCGAATAGCTTCCAGGTACTAAAATGTTATATGGATTATCGCGTAAACACTCTACGAATCGGTGGCGAATATTTTCGCCAGCCCCTTTTAGAAGTGTGGATGCTTACCCTACATCTAGATTATAATAAAATACAAGTCCTCGCTCGGGCGATGGCTATAGATATAACTAAGTAGGTAAAGCGGACCTACGTATAAGCGCTATTGGCAGAATAAAGGGTAGGCTATATAAAATTAGTAACGCTGAAGTGTTCCTCAAAGTTAAGTCGAATTTAAGATTGGATAAACGGTCCTCGGGTAAATTCCACGGATAAAAAATAAACTTTCTGTGAAAGGGTCCTTAAATATGCTAAGATCCGAGAATCAATCGCTGTAGATGTTCGCTGCAAAATATGAACGGGTGGCCAAGTCAATCGCTCGCGTCGCTCGTCGGTTGTGCCCACGCTTCCTAAAAGCTTTCCAACTCCTGAAAATCAGGGACTTCCGGAAACCCTTCACGGAATGTTCAATTCTGAAGGAGGGTGGACGAAACTAAATCACTACAGTATGTATCAACTAGAAACTGTGAACGCATCAATAAGAACAGAACAGAAACGCATCAATAAGAACAGAACAGAACCGTCACATACCATGATAAAACCACAGATCATCTGTTTGTTGCACTTCTTGGTAAAAGCATATAACTGAAGTAGGGAGAATGACATCATGCGACATATACCGAAGCCACTCATCCATCTGGTGGCGCTTTGCTTGTACGGCAAGAAAGTACCGGCGCGTAATACAAACACTACGTCTTTGATATAACTAAAGTGATACAGTTGACATTTATCACTCGAAATGGTGATCTCGTGTGCCGCATTTGGGTGCCAAAATCGTCAAAAATGTGGCAGTGGACTCCAGTTTCACAAGTAATTCTTAGGAAGCGATAGTAAAAGCAATTACATAGGAATATAATTACTTTATTAGTGTCTTCCGCTCAGCTGCTGTATTTTTGTTCAATGGAACCTGGATATAGTTAGCTTAGGCCCCTAGACCGACTACGGCTGTTCTTTCGGATGCGATATGACTAAAGCCTAATGACAAAACCTTATCACTTTTTACTTAAAACTGTATCCCTAATGATAGATCCACATGCCAGAATAACATGGGATGACGGTTATCATGTCCTGGACTTATCACTAACAATTCACTACTAGGAAAATATGCTACTACCCACTTTGCGACATTTACACGAAACTGAGGACTGCATGCACAGACTAATATGGAAATATTACACAAAAGTTTGTGTGTTGGAAGGGGGTGGAGAAGAGGGAGGGTTGCTTTTCACGACATATTTCAGGGACAACTATGACACTATTTGATTAGAGCACTGTAATAACACAAGCAAGAAAAATGTGCCTCTCAAGTACCGGAATTGCACTTTCCAGACATTAAAAGTTGGACAAAACACTCCACTTACTCGAGTCATTAGAGGCGGAATTTTTGTGGTCGCCATAACATGTCTCTGTTGTGCAAAGTACACATATTCTTTCGAAAAAGCGCTGAAAATCAAATTCAGTTTTCAAGGTCGGCTTTTTGCCGTACAACGCAAAGCGCCCTCGAGACTTCACTGCTTAAACACACGGTGATACACTGTGTCATCAATCTTCCTAGTTCAATTTCTATGGGGAAGAGATGGCTAACCTTCAAACAACTGTATCTTAACATGTCAAGTAAGTATTGTAGCGCAATTTGCTTTCCTTTTCATCTTGCAACTTTAATCTGTCATTATGCTCCTTTCTGCTTCAAGCTTGCAATGCTGGGCAACCCCCCAATGAAAGCAGTTGTTGTTGCCCCCTCATGAGCGGATCATGTTTTAAACATCTGCGGCGGCCCGCTTTGATAATTCCTTGTACATAAAATTGTGTAACAAAATTGTATTTTGGAGCCAATCAGGATTGTGCTTGTTCCTCGCCCGACATCCGGTCGTCCCTGCGTGCATGCAGAAACTAAGAAAAAGCTACTCCGTCACGAATCGTGGCTGAATTGCTACAAATAATTCAAATCAACAGGAGTGTTTACTTGCAGCAAAGGCTCATTATTACATGTAATTAAGTAAGACATGATAAAATCATTAATGCATGAGTTAACAGTTAAACTGCTAAAGCCAATTTCGGAGTTTCATTGATTTAACGAACCGTGTTAGTACATGTTTTGGATGGAAGTAATTGTCGTAGATTGACAAAGTTACGTCTAGTCAGGTTTGTTCAGGTAGTGTACGTATTAATGTGTATACACACGTGTTAGGCTACGGTAACGTAGTTGGATTGTATAAAGTCATTCGGAAATTCTGTCATTGTAACTAACGTAGGGTTTGTTAGAAGCGGAACGCTAAATGTCATTCAATAACTATATGTGGCTAGATTATTACTAAGCCCATTAAGCAGACTGACATTTTAGTTGACTCAACGCTAGCGAGCGTATAGCCAACCAAAGAAGTCAACTCATTAATCCTCTAAGTGTATATAATAAATTTAATTATCGTTAATTCTTTAGTCGTTATACCATCATTAATTCACCAATGTACTTCTTGCGGTGTAGATTCGTCTGCTGAAAGTGCTAGCCCAACTTTAACAGGTTGTATTTTGTAGTTCGACATCTTTTTAAAAAATTCCCAAATTTATTGTATTCTACGAACACCAGCATATTCTGAAAATTTCAATTGCATGGCTTTTAAAATTGGCCGATTTATCACACTTTGAAATTCTGCAATTTGTCGCCACTGTGGCATTGTTGCATTTTCTTGATATTTGAGATCTCATTTCTCAGCAATTGAAGATTCTACGTCCTTTTTATTACAGACACCTATAGAGTTTATCCCATAAAAAAAATGGAAAATAAACCATTAGGCTATGAAAACATTGTCTTGTGGAGTTAGGTCAACTTAAAATTGTCAAAATATTCAATTTTGGTATTTGTCGCTTAAAAATGTGCTACTTTTAGTGATAAATTGCTCCTAAACAATTGCTTCATGGTACTTCATGCTGCGATTCAGCACGAGGAAGGGGTTTTGATGCCAATGTTTCACCAACGTAACCATGTTAGAGCTGTGAGGGTCTGATACTTAGGTTAAAGGTATAAAGCAAGGGCGTAGGAACCGGGGGGCTGGGGGGCGCCAGCCCCCCCACCCCCCCCAGTGAAAAATGTGGAGGGGCGGAAGTATCATTCCGCCCCCCGCTTCGCAAGTCAGAAAACCCCTTTTTCATTTCCAAATGAGAAAAAAAACTCATTTGGAGCACCAAATTGCATCTAAGGCCAGGTGAAAATACAAAATTAAGTTTACAAAATGGAGTGGGTGTTGGAGTGTGCTATATTGCACCAAATTGCATCTGAGGACACCTGGAAATGCAAAAAATTCTTAAGTTATTACACCTTACCAAATTTTAGGGTTCTAGCATTTCTCAATATTACTTTATGAGGTTGTAACGTTGCTCTGATGTACAAAAGAGGTCGACTTTGACAGTCAATAACTCAAAAAGCGTCATGTTGAAAAATACTGAATATTTGTTCTGGAAGAGATATACTACCACCCTGTTTGAACAAAAAAAATCAGGAGGGTATTTTGCCTTATTTCGAATGAAAATGTCAACCAGTATATACATTGACAGTGTGTACATGTACAGTGTGTATTAGTGCTAGGTGTAAACATAGTCATGTGGCACTCATTGTCCTTATCAGCTAAATGGATCCTAACTGAATATGATAGTAGCCCAGCCATTTTCACTTTGTTACAGAAAAGTAAGCACGTAAATGTATTCATAGTATTTAAGTATCCTCTAAGGGTTAAAGTGCACCCATATTATAGCTTTAGCTTGAGACGATACTACAATAGCGCTTGAGTTGTATGTAGTTTCTTTGAATCTGGAGCTTTTGTTTACTGGTTCTTCCTGTTTTCCACCTTCCTCAGCGTATGAATAGGTTAAGAACAAGTAAAAGGTTTAAACTGACTAACCTGTGTATCTGGTACTTTTGTTAATGTTTAACAATTTAAACTGTTAGTTAATGTGAATGCCTTTACATTTACACCTATCTATTGATTACTGTACCCATTATATCCTTCTCAGCAATCAAACGTTGTCTCTATAAGTGAACATGGTGAAATATATTTTCAATGTTGGGTTGTGCATTGTGTAGTTTATACACAACTTGGTGGAAAGAATTTTCTTTTGTATACTGTTCTTTGATTTTTTTTTTTTAATTAATCATACATGCTGTACATGTATGTATTGATTGACATTCATTTTATAGTAAGTCTTTTAATTAAGTGAATTAAACCAGAAGCAGACAAAACATTGCGAACTGTATATCTTTATATGACATCGAAATCTGCACAAACTTGAATGACTTAAAAGTACAATACCTATGTATTATAGACTTTGTTTAGATTATATTTACACCTAGCAATAATACAATAGCACTTTCAAAGGACCTACGGAAAAAAAATTATGTTGGCTTTAGTGTCAGACACTATCCGGCGACTCCCGGTTCACGTGTGCCCTTCGTGTTAGCTCTAACACATGTTAAAATCTTTCTTATGATGTACATGCGTGAAAGTAACGGACATTGTTCTCTTATGAGACAAATAACTTGATTGGTTGTGCGTCGAGCATCACACGGTCCTTTACTGATAGAAAACAACAGTCCCTGTGATTGGGTATTTAACTGAGACAGCAGCACCGCTATTATGAAATCTATTTTTAGACTTCCGTTGTATTTGAGAGAAGATACCAAACATTTATACATGCGCCGAATTGTTTCCAAGAAAAGCCACCAGCTGTGGCGTGAACAAATGAAGTAGGCTTAACAGAGTCAATTTTCGTTACAATATGTACTAGTGAGAATATTAACTCGTGAGAATACTTACTTGTGAGCAACTTCTTACTCACTCCCTAGGCTTTATTATTGCGAGACTTAATTTCTCATTTTCTCATGATAATTCGCTCGTGAGAAACCTCACTCTTACGTAAAGTTAACGCTGCACACTCCCGGATTACAATCATCGAATCATTCCTAATCTTAACAAATATGTGACTGATTATATGTGACGAAAAATTAAAGAAACAGTCTCTTCCTTCCTGGATTCTTCTGTCCTTGTAAAACCTCATGTGTTGACTACAGGTGAGCGTTATAGTATTAAGACGGGAGTTTTCAACTATAGTGTGAGATATTTGTCTCTTCAATACACATTGTCTGCAACCGAAATATCCTTATAGGAAAAATTCATGGAATAGCTTGGCAGGGACCAGAACAAAATTGTTTTCTGCACGTTCACTCCTTTCCGAGGCAGGTTGCAGTCGGTACATTGTTAAGATAATGAACCGCTGACCTAACACAGTCTGCATCTGTTGCATACTGCCATTCCATACCGGTATGCCATGATAACCACTTTAAATAAATGTTTCAATAGAAATAACTGTTGTACTTCTAAGCCATTGGAATTAAAAAAAAAACACTGTGGTTTGTATGCAGCTGTAGGAGATTTACAAAAGAATATCTTACAAACATACCATCATAGATAACTTTCATCCAAACTGCCGGTTTCCGAATAGAAAATTTGAATTGATAATGAAGAGCGCCTCGGTAAAGACCATGGCTTCGTCAACAGCATAAACGCACACATGCATGACCAAGTGGTTGTAAATTAATGCACATTTGTTTGAAAGGTGTTTCTTTGACACATTCGTATTGCATTTACCATGTAGATACTTTTGTAGGTGTTGAGTATACAAATAGCTGCATCTAATCGCGCTTATCTGTTCAAAACTAGCCAGACCATCATTCATAAAGTAAACTGAAATTGTCTTTCCTTTTGTTAATCGGTATACTAGTCTTAACGTTTGAATCACGTGTGAATCTTCATAGGTAATCGCATAGTTTCATTCTGATACAATATACCTATCAAACACTTGACATCTCAGTTTAATTTTCGATATTTTATGCACGTTTGGCTCTCCGTATTAATGCGGTGATTGCTTCGCCTATCATCGTTGTTTTTGTTTTCCTGCTTTTATGTTTAAGAGCATATATCAAAATTACAGATTGGGGTTAACATAAGGCGGATTGATGATGATGTAACGTGGTTGAGCGGTTCATTTAATGAATTGTGGACAATACTTTGAGCATCGCTCAAAACGGTAATGGTATGGGTATTCACAAGTGCGATGATTTGCCAAGCCACAAAGTACCACGTGGTCGTTGGGATATGCCAGCTGTAAATCTCTATCCGTGCCGTCTGGAAAGTGACGAATTTAATTGTATTAACGTCAAATTAATTGTGGTTCTACACATATATAGTTCACTCATACTTTACCAGTTCACTGGAAGCGATATGTCTCCTAATGTGCTATTGTTTGGATTAAAGAGTATGCTTAGAAAAGAAAGTTGTGCATTAAAACACCCATCTTTGACTATTTTTAGCACCAACGATATCAGTATTTCAAAAAGAGTTCACTTTTGCGACCGTACAATATCTTTAAGTAGGTTACCATTATTGTGATTTCATTAATTTTACAATGAATGGGTAGTTTAGTATTTCTTAAATTTCGGTTTGTCTAAACTATGTAATTCTTAATTCACAGACAATGGAGTTGCTCCATGCTAAGACTACAATATCTTACATTGTACTCAATGAACATATGATAAGAGATGTTAATATAGTCACATTAGCCAAGCGAACCGAATTTAGATCGCCGGACGACGAAAAGGATTCGAAAATTCTGTTTTCCACTAGCCAATTACATGTCGTAACCAAGTCGGCATTAATAGATGACTTTTAAGTTTTAAAAGATTCTGACGTTTGCAGTCGTCGTTGTAACTCTGTTAAAATATGCAACACAAAGTCAATAAACCTTTAAACTTTCTCCCCAGGGTCGTGCTCAAAGCCATATCTGTTCTCGTGGCGTGTTTTCTTATAGGCTAATGATTTTGGCATTTCTCAACTGCAATTTTAGTGTCATTATACTTCCTGGGAGTGGGGGAGAAGGCCGGAAAATCATCCAGTCCTTTTGCTATAATATTTGAGTCTCTTAATCAATGATATATGTTCAATTAAAAATAAAGGAAACAATTAAAACACCTCCCGTGTGTATAGCTTTTTAGCTGTTTGATAAAACGTTCATGAAAATTATTTCTTTAACATATACCTTAGTATGTATTAACCGTTTTAAAGACCATTACATTTGCAATTGATGAGAATATGAACGATGTCGTTGACTTTCTTTTTTGTATTATTGTACAACATCAGCAAACTGAAACGTCTACGTGCATTGAAACAACTAATTCGTATGGATCTGGCCTAAGGCCAAGCCGAAGTGAAACTTTCGTCTCAAACAATTGATTACATATGCTATCATATTTAATTCGAAGAATGACAATACTATCTTGATTAATAATTAATATACTTCAACTAATGGCAAATATAATACGCATTCAAGATTTTTTCTTTTCTTTTTATATATACTTGATATAGTACGACAGTGAAGTTCGTTTTTTGTTTCGCTTTGGTTGAAGCAGGCAGCACAACACGTTTAGTGCATGGCGTAATAAAAATCGAATTTGAACTGTCATTAAGTTGATTCATTTGAACTGAGTAATGTTAACTAAAAAGGTGAGCGTTTTTGGTAAGTTACCTTGAAATATTTTATTATACATATTTGGATCATTTGATAAAAAGACGTTTTACAACTTTCAAAGTTTCTTCTTTTTTGATCCCTACAGTAAAATGGACTTAAACGTTTGTATGGGTAAGAAGAAAGTAACAGGGAGATCGCTACTATTCGTTTGCTTCTTCATGATTATTCTTTTAAATATTTGTAAAGGTAGGTACACAAGCATTAGTTATTTGCTTCAATGTATAGTGTCTTTAGAACCGTAACTTTCTTACAGATGTTTTATGTCAATGGTTAATATAGTTCCAGGGGTACATGCATAGAACATTGGTTCCTGTTTTCTTGGTATAACCTGTTTCGTTTGATTTTATATACACCTGGTGCCATATGGATCAATTTATGAAGTTCATTTACCAAAAAGACGTAATGCTGTTCGTAATACACACGCTTGCATTTACATGATGTTCTTTCATCTCTCGACCGAGTGCGCTGTAAAATCCTTTGATTTTGTTTCAGCGGTCAATTGTACAGAGCAATCGGATTGCACGGTAGAACATCCGCTTGTAGGGCAGCAATTGATCCTGAAATGTGACGTTAACAACGTACTTACCTCTGTCTGGAAGTGGGAGAACGAGTTTTTATATGCGGGGACCACACCAATAACGACTGACAACAATATTGATCTACTGGAAGACACCTACTCGTTGAATCTGCATACTGTCCATATCTCGAATGATGGAAGATACGTATGCAAAGATGATAATGGGAATCACATTGACTACTGTGTTGAAGTTCTTTGTAAGTAGCTTCATATCATCAATTTTGTAAAATAGTCTATAACATCCGAACATCTTAAGGAATTATGATGTATGTCAAATTTTTCTTTTCTCATAGAGGGTTATGATGCAAAACTTGAAGATGACTATAATACATCAATTTCAAACGTAACGTTGTAGGCTATATAGATAGTTGTACTATAATTTTTTTTTTTCATCAACAAGAATGTTGCTTTCCAAAATGTCCTCATTATGCATTTATAAATCGGTACTTGTCAGTATGCTTAAGCCATGCTACATCTATATAATACATATACATTTACTTGGGCATCATTTCTCAATCAATTAGAACCAAAGAATTAGCCTTGCTCTAATTTTCGTTTATTTTGTTTGCTTTTAAACAGCTGTACCGAGTATTATGATTTTTGTTGATGACTTAAATGAATTACCCTACTTTGAAGGAATTAGTGGTAAGGAATATAATGTGACCTGTAAAGTGATTGCAACTAAGCCCGTACTGAATATGACATGGACAGTGAACGATGTTCTGATAAACTCTGCAAGACTGGTAACGGAGAACAAGGATAATCCACATACGTTTGACATGATAACATCAATGACCTATAACGGAAACGGCTCTGATGACATCTTCAACTGCACATCATCTCGAGAGAACTTTTTCAGCGTAGAAAAAATCTTACACATGAAAACATATGGTATGTTATTGACATTTGCAGATAATAAATGTTATGAACTGATTTGGAGATGGGTCTACTTATGATAGAAAACATTGATAGGCCTATATAATGTGAGAAATTCTCAAATTAGCCACAATAGACTGTTTCAATATGTTGTAAATGATTTTTGAAACACGATTACAAATATACTTGTGAGTGAAACAATTGTGTCGCAAGGCCATCGCATTGCTCGTTGGGGATCTGAATCTTACCGAATTTCAATGTCTTTTTTTATATGCAATATTTGGCTTCTTCAATTTTGCATTTTATACAAGCAGTACCGTATGTATACGTTTAGCAGACATTTAAAAAGTGTACATTCTCTTTGCAAAATAGATTATTCATTATCTTTGACTGTAAATAATGAAACTACCTTATGGGATGACAAGGTCTCTGCTTCAAGCATGAACTTAATTAAATGCCAGCCGGTTGAGCAAAATTTTCTACCAAATGTTACCCTATCGGTGACCGTGGAACTAGGAAGCGGATCTCGACCTGTTGCAAACGTATCAACATTTGATGAAAACAACTTGATCTCGTACATGGCATTTCCACGTAACACCCTTAGAATTTGGATAAGGTGTAGCCTCAAGACTCGAAAAGTCAACAAATTCGTAGAAAAGATGCTGGTTGTTGTAGGTAAGAATAGTATTTCTTTCTTGTTTAACTGAATGTAAGCTGTGACTTGCCTTAAATGATGATGAAATTATAGTTAACCGTTGTTATTAAGTCATTTCTTGAGATTTATGTATATATTTATAATAAAGTATGATATCACGTTCTGATCCGGTATGTGGGTTGCTTTTAATTATATTTATGTCTTGTTAAGTAGAAAAATAAATGTTTTGCTTAAATCTTCTTTTAGCTTAAAGCCAAACAATGAAAAGAAAGCACACAAAAGAAATATACTTATAAGCTCCAATTTTAATTAGTTTAGTAGAGTAATAGCAAATGCATCAACAGGTATAAAAAAAAATCCTCTCTAACATTACGTTTTATTACAGTGCTCCCTGAACTCCGACTGCAAGTAGGTAATGTCAACGTGACACGTGGTGATATAACTGTTTCGGTTGGCGAATCTCTTGTCATTCAATGTATTGCTTTCAGTGCCAGATCCGTTGGTGTATTCCTGTGGACAACTAGTGACGGTCATGTGATTTCCGGTGCAGGTGATGTTAAAATGAGGTTTAATAGATTTTACACTGGGACATATGATGTAGAAGACAAATTCATCTTTAGCCCTCGCCGAAGTGGTGTTTTGTCATGCACACATCAAACAGAGGATCACGAGGAGTCAACTGTTTCCCTCAATGTCATAATTATGAATGGTAAGTACGTTCAAGAGTAAACTTCCATCACGTTATCAGAAATTTGTAAAAGTTCAAGGTTTACATACAATTTTAATTTCCAGTCACTTGGCATCCAGTTTAATCAAAATCGTTGTAAATGAAATGTAACACTCCTTTTCTATAATTTTTCTTTCTCAGACAACAATTCAGAAAACAACAATATGAACCTCTTAGCTATTTCCCTCATTGTGTCGTCTGTCGCTGCTGTATTTGTAATAGCTATGTGTTTTCGACGAGTAAAAGGTAATGCTAATGCTCTTTCAGAGTTAATTAAATGTCATATTGCGTTTGTTTAACATCACCACGTCGATTGATCATCCGGGCTCTCACTGAACAAAACATATAGTAAAATAGACAGTGACAGAAGTCACTGTATCAAAAGTCCTTTGTAATCACAGTCACACTTTAAGGAGAGCACTTGATTGACTAGATATCTAACTGTGTACTCGTAGCTACCTCCATCTTTAAATTAGAAATGTTACTGTTACATTGTCAATTAAGATAATTTCATAAAATGAGTGTCATTTTAGAAATGATTTTCGATGAAAAAAAAATGTTTTGCTTTTCTCTTTTGACCTGTTGAGTTGCAGAAAAACTTCGTATGATGTTAGGCATAAATGAAGTGAGTCAGTGCATTGCTAGGTCGGTAGTGCCGAAACAAACACTTCACTATTTTAACGCTCTTGTTTAATTCATGGTGAAATACGTTGTTATGGCAGCTGTGAGTCATTGCGATATAAAATGAAACTTTACTCTACTCAAAAGCCAGTTTTAAGTACACTTAGTCTCATGTATATAAAGAAATACAATTGATTGTATCGCCCGTACCAACGCATATTTGAGAGCCTTTGCGGCATATTATGATGATAGAAACAGAGACAAGTTCCAATTGGTTTATTGTCAGCTTGTAAACATGACAACGATATTTGAACATAGAGAGAAGTATATGAGCACGTTCCAACTATTAATGATTAACCATATCTTATAAATCTTCAAGTATATTATGATAGCACATTTCATACCGATATTCTATTTCAGGATTACACGCCCATGCAAATGTAAGGTAATTAATGCTTTCAATTTCAAACCCTTAATATTATTGAATATACTTTCTCCTTTTCTGTAGGTTCTTTTTAACGAGTACTTATAATATATATATATATATATATATATATATATATATATATATATATATATATATATTTGTTTTCTTTTATTTTATTGGATACACTTATCATTGAAAATTCAATGAAATGAATTACTAAATTGGTTTTCACATTTCACATTCTGTGTTGGTTTATACTTGAACAGATTTGACCATCAACAAGAGGCAATAGGGACACTTCCAGGTAACACTTCTTTTTATTATTATATGTTTTCTTTTTGGACGATAAACCTTCACCCTGAAATAATTCTGACTATCAATTTGACATCTACTTCCTATTACACTTCCACGCACACAACTATTTTATATATATATACGCTTACTGGTGTTGAGTTTTAAAGTGATATCGATATATCTTTATTGTCCCAGGTACCATGACATTGACTGGAAGGCGACCGCCGAGGTAGGTACTTACCGTAAAGTATACATTACTCATTCGGGTAGAGCGATATCACCAGTCCATTCATTCATACTAAAACAAAACACCAACTTAATATAGAATATGTACGTATGTAGTAAACAGTTTGTTGAGTACAGGGTAATATTATACGTATCTCTGAAATTTCTAAGATTCTCTGAAAGCAACGTAATTAACACATCAATAGTTTATTTATTATTTAATTGCTGCTTTTACTGAAAATGTAAGTGGACGTGATTAAGGAAATGTCAATTATTTTTGACATATATAGAAGAGGAAAGTAAAGCGAGGGGAGTTTCATTAATTCTTTCATACCATATTCGAGTTATGTTAATTTCAAGTTCATACACTGAGTACAAATACAATACAAATAAAGCTATACGTTCAACTAATTCACAAACCTACAGTATGTGATATTAAATGTAACATTCAACTTAAACTTGCACACCATCAACAGGTATATGCTACATTTTCTTATATTTTCTGCAAAAATAAACGAGCATTATCTGCAGCTAATTTCTTCGGTAACGATATGAAGAGTCGCTGGGAAGTAAACTGAATGATTTTCGTTTTATATGTTTTAAATGTTTTGTATACTTTTTGAAGTATTAATGTTGAATTGATTATACCGAACTATCACCAGTTGTGAAACCAATAAAGCCAATGTAATGACACACCTGCTTACCCATTTGTGATTAGTACTTAATTTGGCATTTCCTTTAATATTAGCATGAAGCTTCCCGAGAAACCGTCAAAACAGACCTCTCTAGAAGTTCCTGACTTCGACGATGGTAAATTACATTAATCATTGGTTTCCTTCTTGTTTATCCAGCACCAAATCTTTGGTACCGTATGCCGTCAAGCACATCTCTAAGATAAATTTGTAAAGTAAAAAAAAAAAGTACAAATTTCACTGAGTGGTATAATTTCATCAACATTATTAAGTCCTTCATGATTTTCCACATCCACAGAATCACAATGAAGTTAAACCTAGTTCCTCTTATTATCATTTGTGAACGTTGAAATAATCTAATAAATAAAATTTACGCAGCCAATAGTGAAGAATGGTGTTGGAATAATTGTGAAGAGATGTAATCATTGGTATGGAACACTTGTGATATGCTTTAATGCGGGGTGCTTTTCACATTTTCTATGATATTGAAAGAAAACTGCTAGAATAGTTTAGAAATTTTACTCCATGGCAAAATATTATTCTCTTGCTTGCTCTTGTAGAAAGTGAAAGTTGTCAGTTGCTGCATTCTTGTGAATAGCACATCTGTAGTCCTTATCATGATTTTAGAAAATTCTAGGAAAACATGGAACTGCATTTCTCATACTTTTTATCCGTGCATTGAACCCTACAGGCAATGCAGTTACTTATCACAATATTATATTCCTGACCAGAATATCATGTACTTAATATGCTAGCGTGAGAGGTAAACAAGAATCGTCTGCTATGAATATTTAAAAAAAAAGCATGCAGCTTGTTCGGCAGGTTCGGCAGGTGTGCACGGTACCTACGCCAATGATCATGCACACATTTCGACTGTCATTGAGTACTGGACTGCTATTGACGATTTTGTTTATCCCTAAATCTGTATCGCCTAATGTACTCATACTAAGTTAGACCTAGGCCAACTAAGGCTATGTTAAAGTGCTGGCCTGTGTTCTTATTTCTTTGTCATTATCCAAACCAGATACATCCTTATCTTCGTTTGTCGCTGGGTCAAGCATGTAAAGTCGAACTCCCGGCCCAAATGCGTTTTGAGTTGGTGTCCTTAATGGCCGGAATCGGTTTTGCATTTCAGGTAGTCATTACACGTTAACGTGAATTAATAGACCACAAAACGAGTCTAGACGCCACGCACTTATACATGCAATACATACTTAGGATATACTTACGGATTGTTTGCATGGCTGTATCTCATGGTACAGAGTCTGTCAACAAATAGCGACGTCATTTTGTGTGCTTCTTTCCCCTGTCAGTAGCTATGCAGCCAATTTTCATGCACTATTTATCGACTGCTGGGGAAATCTTGAACCAATTATGGTTATGCAAAACAGGAAATTCTTTTCATTTAATATTGTCTTGATTTACAATTTGTGAAATTTTAGCAGTATCCGTTCAATAACCTTTCTGTTCTGGCCCGTTGCAAGTAACCATATAACTTCGATTCTTAAAAGTTTCCATTTATATGTACTGTATAGCGCAGAAGCTTTATCTTTCTGTGTGACAAATACGTCGATCCCTGTGATTTCGTTATAAGTTGAAAAATATTGTCGACCCTTTCTGAACAAAATTTTGAACAACATTGGGCTATTCTTGTTCGTGTTATTTTTTTCAAATACAATTATTAACTGTCACTTATCCATTTCGATTGGCCTTTTAGATTTCAGATTATTAGTTTTTATTAGTCTCCAGAGATTCTTATTAAGTAATTTCTTGCTTGCTTTCTTTGGCATCTTGCATTTTTTTTTCATAGAGCGATACCACAGTCTTTTTGATGACGCTCCTGAGGCAAGCATAATTGATCGAAAGCGGGTTTGCTTGCTAACACGTATTTCAGAAGGTGTTATCTTCCAAAGATGGATGGGGACGTTTACCAAGTCGCAAGGTCGAAAGGAGTATATAACGATTTCTCTGCGGAACGGTATGAAACATTATTTGAAATTAGAACACATGCAATGAGTGTTATTTTTAGTTAAAACTCAACCAAAATTTATTTTAGGTGGTGCTTGAACATCTTGATTCCTGTATTATGGAAATTGCTTACCACCTGCTTCCAAGAAAAGAAAAAATATGAAATGTTAGTTGTTATCCCCTCAAATAATTCAATTTGATATTTCCATTGTTTAATTTACATTACACTTTCAGTACCTTTTATAGCTGCATTATTGCCTGGGTATGTCTTTCATGCAGATACAATAAACCAATCAAGATACAATTGGGAGATGTTTGCAAAGAAAATTATTGAACTTCCTGGTTGTCGACATATTGCTGAATGCGTAGGACTTTGCCTGGACGGCGGTAATATGTCTATCTATCTAGCATGTTCTTTAATGTCATATAATAATAGCCTCGTAACACCTGCTAAATACTTTGAAATAAGATGGGACATTTCGGCTATGGCTCAGTCTGTTTTGAAAACCTCTTACTGTGATTGCTGGGGTTAACCTGAACTGGATCGATCTGGATCGAACTGGATCGATAGTTATATACCTAATCGGCATCAATATATCTCTTACAAAAACACTTATTCTCATCTTGCAGAAATTCAATGTGGTGTTCCACAAGGCTCAATTCTAGGCCCTTTACTGTTTATTATATATGTCAATGACATCTACCACGTTTCAGAAATCGCAAACATTACGTTATTTGCCGACGACACAAACATTTTTTTTCGAATCAAATGAAAATTAAAATTCATTTCATATTAAAGTGTCTCTGAATTAAATAAATTTAATGACTGGTTTGCCTCTAATAAGCTATCGCTTAACATTGGCAAAACGAATTATATTGTTTTTAATACATCCCGATCAGCTGGGATAAAGAAATTTTTATGGGAGGTGAAACTCTCAAATAAGTATTTTCTAATAAATGTTTAGGTGTACATATTGATCATAAACTTTCATGTGAAAATATCATATAATTGATTTATTGTCGAAAGGTTTAATTTGGTTTTAAGTTGTTTCTTCTCTTTTCTTTCTTCAGGGAGTCTTCTACATTGTTAAGCTATTGTATGCTTTATAGAAGACTTCCTTTCACATTGTATATTTGCACGTGAAAAAACCAAATAAATCAAATCAAATCAATTCAAAACCTACATGTGTAAGAAACAACTAACTACAAGAAGACCTTCAACGACCTTCGTGACATTGCTTAAAATGTAAATGTTACATACAACTGTTAATCGCTTACTTAAGTTACATAACAAGCGATACGTCCCACTTCGAGCTCGCCGAAGCAAAGAAATTTTCCCTTCCACATGATAGCTGATGGTTATTGATATCAGGAATTTGTAAATTTCGATACCATGACCCCATGAGGTCTTTCGGTAGAAGAGTGGAAAGTTTAGCATAGTACTTTGTCCGCCTTATTCCTAAAATCCGTCCTCTCAATCTTAACGTTACCATCATTGTGTTGTATAAATACGATAAATGTCAATCTATCTCAGGATGATCAGCCTTTAAGAAAAGAAAAAGAAATCTTTACCTCAAACCATAGATCAGAGCCATACGCAGCTCGATTAAGACACATAACATTTTTCAATCGAAGTTATTTGTAATTCATGTCACTTTTGTGATGTGATAATGGAAACCTCGTCACAACTGCCAACATTTACTATAGTGCTGGTGCCATCATGACAGTTATCTTGTATTATTATTTTTTTTTTGCAGTCCAATTAATCATGTAATCTCTCTTGTGACTGTCATCTGTATTACCTTATATTATTATCTGGTTTTTGCTCTTATACCTACTTTGGAGAATGCATAGAGAACATAAACTGAACTGAGCTGAACAGTGTTCACAGTAAAAAAAAAGTAACCAAGTACGTCGTTTGGTCACGGAACAAGTGAGCTAAACACCACTAACAAATCTTTCATTGAAGTAATTTGTACCCACCACAAACTGGGCAGTCTTTGTTTTTGTCATCCCTTCTTCTACAGATAAATTACTAGTACTACAAACATATTCACATTCGGTGGATCTTCACAGCTATCTGTCGGAGGATAACAACGCTGATGAAAGCAACTTAATTTCACGTCGACTACAGTTAGCCTCTCAAATACTACTGGGGATGGAATTTCTTGTGTCACATGGACTATGTTATGTACTTTGTTGTCGGTGTTAATGTATCGGTTACAATTTTAGGGCTTAATAAGAAACAGTTTACTTCATATCTTATTTAATAATGGGAACATTTGCAATGTTCATACATTGTAGTGTATCATGGATAACTGCAATGCTTTGTAGTAGGCAGAAAATTGACATATTCAACGTATTCAACGTCGTCTTCACCGTCATTATCATTATCCTGATCTCCATGCACCTTTCTCTCCATATCCCTCTCTGTATCTGTCTCTTTGTCTTTTTGTAGCTTGCTCATCCCGGTTTGACTACCAAGAAGATTCGAATGACTGAGGAGAAGGTTTGCCAACTATATGACTTTTGTCACAGAGAAGAAGCTTCGCGGGTATTGGAGGACATGAAGAAAGAAGTAATTAAACTTATAACTTGTTATACTTGGCAAAAAGAGCAACACATTATCAATGAACTTACTTGTATTCGTATGCAAAGCAGTGGTGTATCAAAGAGCAAGGGGCCACGTGGGGAATCCACATTCACCCTAGCCAATGCGTTTCAACAGCTTATACGGCCGGCGGCCGGTCTTGATGTAAGGCTTAATGTAATACTAGGGTAAAGGCAGTTGGCAGTTAATTTGTTTGTCTACTGGAAAATATTTGTTAATGATTTATAGACATGACATAAACACACTAACACTCATTCAAGTATTCATGCAAAAACACGACTAAAAGTTGTGATGCACTTGCTAAACGTGTTTAGACTAACCTTCGGGCCCCGAACACGGGGACCCCGGTTCATTCAATCACCTGGACAGCCTATTGGTACCCTACTAGTATTCCTTTAATATTGTCTTATTTTCAATTTACTTTAAAGGACGGATTCAGCAGTATTTGTCACTCACCGGAAGCACTCGCAAGAAATGAACATGATTTAGGAAGTGACGTATGGTACACTGCATTTACAATCTGGGAAGTCCTATATACGAGTAAGTTATTTGAGTAACTCATGGCTGGAAGTGTTGTTACAAGTATTAATTTAAACGTCGAATGTATTCTTGAACTACAAAAAGACCCAAGGTATCAAATGGCTCGGTCACGGGCAAATCCCAACTGTTTTGCCGAGTAATGAATGTAAAACTCTATAGGTTGAAGAAGTTTGTACAACTCTAGCATGAAACTAAATCGGAATTAAACTATGCCGTAAATGCTAGGTAAAACGGAGTTTGGGGAGAATTCTTTGGCATATGTACTTACATTTATACATTGAGGCTACCGTCTGGATCTAATTTTGTGAACATTTCAATTGACGCCAGTATTTTGCATGTATTGATGAATGGATTATTGAGTATTGAAAATATGCAACAGTGGAAAGTGTCTTTGCTGGGTTTTCATGTATGATATTATTTAAAAAATGTTGAAATAACCATCTTAGGTTTCATTTTATGGCTTGCAAGACAACAAATACGAAGTGCCATGATAAATATTTTTTTCAGATGATACCATCAGCACTGAGATTGACGCCACCTATGCAAAAGCCATCATTGTTCACGAGGACAAAATGCCATGCTTCACAAAGCCACCGTTTTGTCCGGAACCGCTGTGAGTATTGACACAATAGAGATATTTATATAAGTGATAATTATATCTAATAATCAGCAATAAACTAAATTAACTCTTGAAATGATCCGAGTAGCCATGAACAATTTCCACAAAGATAAAACTTTTTGAAGAGAAACTATATTACATAATGTTATTATTTTGGGATCACATCATTTTGAGCGACGGAAATAAATCACGGGGCACCGACAACCTTGTTCTTCCTCTGAATACCCGTTTGTTATCATTTCCTGATGTGGGTTCCTCCGAAGGCTAAGTGTTTAATAGTTTTCTATAATCTTTGTTTGCTGCAGTATTTAGTTTGGAGTAAGGAGTAAATTTATTAGTTTTATTATTAATTTCATTTGACATAGCAATTCATTACTCGTTACAGGTGAGCAATATATTTGTAGCATCCACATTGTAGCGTGGCCTAAAGCTATACTGTTGAAATCAAGCACATGATAAGTTACTTCGAGACGCTAGAAAATAACGGCATAAATATGTACACTCAACTGCATGTGTATATTGCATATATGACTTTCGTTCGTTGCACATGCAAATATAGCTGAGAGTGTATATTCCATTGTAATGTTTTAGTAAGTTATTTCATCCTATCCATGTATTAACAGGTTTGCTATTTTAACGGATTGCTGGAAATTGAAGTCATCTGAACCGCCTTTGTTTTCCAAGTTAAGATCAGTTTTTCAGGATGAAGGCGCTCTTTCTTTGGTGAGTAAAATATCCAGCTGCTAGGGAAAACATGATGATGTAACAAACAATAGTTAGATATGTGTCATTTCTTTAAGCTCGATGAGGGTGACAGTAAGTTTATATTCTCACTGAGCATTTCTGTGCTTTACACCCATACAACACACCACGTAAATTAAATATTTGTATTCCCTGTAGTTCTTTTTTGGGGAGGGGGTGGAGTTGTGTGTGTTCTTTGCTGATGCATGGTCTCCGTTTGATATGTGCAATTTAGAACTTGATGTGTTATCTAATGATAACTTGATAGCATACTTTAGGAGCTTGCTACTGTTATCATGTTAATCTTCAATGTCTATATTTTCAGACGGATCATCTCCCAGAACTTCTTGCAGTGCCGAGTGATGACGACGTTAGTTCTGCTAACTCGTACGAATCCATGAAAGGGCACACCCGTTGTACATGAATAATTTCAGAAATATTAGAGCTATGTTGCATTTTATTTTAAACTGTGCTACTAAATAATAATAAAACTTGCATGATGTTAGATTTTTTTCGGCATAAGAGGAAAAAAAACACCACAATACTCAGCCTATTGTACAAGTAGGCTACTTTTAATAGGGAGAAATTACGTGTCTAACCTTAGACTCATTTGGTAATTTGGGCATACGGTTCGGAGAGAACAAGTCGAGACCAATGTTTTATGTAAAGATCGATGCCAAATATATGTGAGCTATGAGTGAGCTATCCGTTTATGTGTGATCACAGAGGAAAACAATTCTCGACGATATTCCTTCCCTCACATGTGTTTAGCGATTTTAAATTCGCAAGGAATATGTGTAGGGCCTTGAGGATACTTTCTAAGTGTAATTCCTCTTTCAAATATGTAAGGAGTAAGACGAAGTAACCTTATTTTCAATGGACCACATAAGCTTATGTATAGATAATGGCATTATATGCATATATCAAAATATTGTACTGTCCGTCAATATTTATTTATTTGAATTATTGATAGCACACTCAAACATGTAACGCAAATACTTGAGACCAGACAGACTTTAGACTCATTGTGTTGGTAATTGGATGTCTGCCAGGTGTTTTATCACAACGTTCAATGTAACAGTTACAAGCGGCCCTATATGGCTTTTGATAGTGCTCTGACTACTTCAGTAGATAGAGAGAGAGACTGATATTCAGCCGTGATTTCAAGAACAAGTACTAATGACTTGACGGATATCAATTACGGCTTCAACTACCTATCAATCGAAAAGGTTCAAGAGAGTTACCAACTGAATTAATAACCCAAAGAGCAGTTATTACTTAAGGTAACGCCCTATCACATTTTATCTGTAGCCTTTTGCCGTTATACATTATGTATCATGTTTGCGATAGAACTAAGATATACCCTTTTGGGCATTACATCGTCATTTAATGGAATGTACTGTCAGGTACCACCGGGTGCACTGGAAGTAAAGACTCACATCTCTACAGTGTTCACATGCAGTGAGCGACGCCTTTAATTAATCACGGTGATAAATCAAGGCGATTAGAAGCAAGTCAATGGTAAAGCCTAATAAACCCGCCATATTAGTTGAGTTCCAACAAATATTGGGTCTGTGCATGCTCAACATTATATCGCTCTTAATGAGAGTAAAGAGAACTCTGAACTAAGTTTAGCTAGGTTGTTCAAATCTCTACGAATCTGTAATTTGAAAGCTAATCACTTTTAGATATTTCTTGTTCACTTTTGTATCAATTTTAGGACCCCAAAGTTACTTGTCAGAAAGAGAGATTACACCTACATTTCTCTGGAATGTATCTCGGGGCCTCAGTGGGGTACAGTGCACGGAGTCCCAGAAGCTCAAACTTCAGATATCCTTGTTCTCTCGTAGCGCATTTCAAACACAGAATGAATGCATTTTGAAGAGAGAAATAACATTTCAATTGATATTATTTCAAAGCCTGAGTCGTAGGTTCCAGGTTTTTTTTTTCCAGAAGCTGTTGGATTTTGAACCCCCTGTCCCTTTCCTCTCCCTTGGTCGCTATTATTTACTGCATAATATTTGCGGCTTGAGTTCAATAATATGATTATAAAACGAGTTGCATTTACATTGAATGTTCACATGTACGCTTCTTAAGTTGCCAGCATATGATTTAAAATGTATACTGATAATTGGAGAGATCAATGCAAGTTCACAGGAAGGTAGTTCTGATACAATATCTTCCTTGTAAAGTAGAATACTGGTTGAATTAGTTGATGGAATAAACATGGCCATCTTGACAAAATCCATGAAACAGAATGTCATATTAACAGAAACGATAACTAAGAAGACACTTTCGAAGGGGATAAAACTGAATGCATAGTTATTGGTGTTTACGAGGATTGGAGGGCGGTCTTAGAACGTACGTTTTTATGATGTAAAAATAGCGAAACTAATGACAATATACCTTTTTGAACCAGCGTGGTAATTGCGTGTTCCATCATAAGAAACCAAATTTGTTAATTTTCTATTGAAAACGAGCGTTACCAGCTGATGGTTATGTTTATTTTTTGTATATTTTAAAACCTCTTTTCATATTATTAAAAGTCTCTTGTGTACATATGGTAGATAGTGCACAGTAGAAGCTCGACACTTTCGAATATTTTAGAGGAATGCTTGTATGATACACTTTATATTTGAGGATTGTTCTATATAGAATTCTGCATGTTAATAAATAATCATTAAGTATGCATGGATATTGTTAATCTATGCTTATAGGAAGAATACTCTTATATTCATACGTTGTTGATATTGCTGTGCTACGCTCGCTTTGTCTCTAGTATGTGACTTTCTCATTCCACTCTAAATCAATATCGCAAGCCGTGATTCAGAAAGTTATTATGCCCTGCTCTGACCAATTGCCGTTTCACAATGCTCCATTTAACGTGATCCATCGCAATTCGCTAAACGTTCTGTGGACACTGATCACAATGTTCGAAAATCGTTAACTTGAATCACGTTACTCTCAGAGAACTGAATGCAACTCATATAATCTGTGCTCCAAACCTTAACTCTCATAAAGAACATGCCTAGAATCCAAGTCCTTTGTTGTTTATACCTATATAGAGTTTTAGTGCAAAATGTTAAAAAGAAAACGTTTAATTCGTAATAACTTGTTTATGTACTTGTTTCTTTAATGTGTGTGATGATGATATATATATATATATATATGTTTATATATATATGTTTATATATATAAATATGTTTATATATATATATATATATATACATACACCTATATTTATACATATCTATAACATTGATTTGAGATATTTAGCGTGCGAGATTTCATGTTATCCGTGCAAACATCAACCACCAAGCAAGCAGAACGAACAGTGTCATGGGTAATCTACTTTGCCAGTTAATGTTCTTGGTGCTATAGGATGACAGTAGGATGGCATGAAATTTTAACAACTGTAGGTCGGATTGAGATTGGTTGGAAAATAATCGGGATTAAAGTATGCTTAGCTGTGCTTACTAAAATTATAACCGTTTTAAGTAAACTATACATTTGCACGTGTCATTTGCTTAATAATATCAGCCGTTTCAAAATTAATATAAGGAGATCGGAAGAACGATGACTAAGTTCTTTGTTATGTGGTAGATATTAAAATGAAACTGAAACTAGAAGTTGTAAAGACTTAAGTAATCAAACAAATCTTTAATCTGTGTATGATTATGCTTACAAATTGTCAATTAAAAGTTCAAAGTCCACAAACCGCCAAACGATGTTTTATTATATTGCTGTGATTTTCTTCAATGCTTATAGGGTCTATATGCTGTGCTTTTTAATCATACTATGTTTGATCATTGGGTGTTGTTGGCCGCGTAAAGAAACGTATAGATGAAGGAATATTGTCACTTTTTTATCAAACAATCTACTCAAATCGTCGCCTGACGTGCTTTGAAGAATCATCGTCCACAGTCATCATTCCTAACACAGGTTGTATAAATACCAGTATATAAATTTCGCTTTGGTCATCATATTATAATCGTGTACCTGATCAGCTTCAGTTTATTTTGACCATACATTTATCACTGGCACCATTAGCACATAAATATATCCAATCAGCATTGAATTGCGTCATGTTTGCTGACTCATGTTGTTCTGGTTGTCCTTCGTCATGGTGGGCTGGAAGAAAGACCTTGGTCAGAGCGCGACGAATGTGAATGCCGTAAGATGTTATCATAAAAATGATAATCAACTATGTTTACGACGCTTAAGCGACCATTAATGTGGGAGTAACCCGCAAGGGCTTATGGATTACAACTAACAGGTCGGGTGGGCTTCCAATTTAAAATTTCAAATCAAGTTTGGAATCTTTTCAATTAAGAATGTCATTTCAGATGAGAAAACCGTAGATTGCTCTCGGATGAGAAACATACCTTACTATGACCAGGCCATTTTCGAATCCGGGACTTCCCGATTGCTAAATTGTATTGCTTCAAATGCAAACGCCTTTATCCACTCGGCCACAGCACCGATAAGGGTGCTTTTGACCAAGACATATGTTGAACTATGGCCGAGCAACTTGTTGCATTTCTACAAGGAGTTTTACATTCATGCCCTAAATTGAAGATACTATTTTGATTGAATTACAATGTAGGTCTATTAATCGGGGCTGTATTCGAGTCCAGCAGATTCAAGTACGAGACAAGTTAGAGTCCAACCCTGTAGTTCAACCTACGCACTATACACGTTAGCTGAGTTTTTCACGCCTGATTTCCATTCCCCTTCCTCATCCCCATTCATCGCAATCACACATGTCCACACTATCCTCATATGTTATTTTAATATGTTGATGTGTTCAGTTAAGCTTTATAGGTAGGATATGGGTATTCCATTCAGCGGTGCTCTTGCAGTCAGCGGCGCAGGAAGGGGATCAGTTTTGGCTCACCAGTGTGCGGGGTTAGGAGGGGGTACAGGCAATGCTACCCTTATTTGGTTTCCTCCGATATAAATTCAAAAGAAGCGATACACTTCAGACGTTTTAGGTCTCATTGTGAAATTTCTTCGGAATCTCAGAGCACTCATAGAAGCTGCAACATTTCCAGATATTAGCTCATTTGCGAAGATTTTGAAATCTCAAAATGTTGTATGACTTCAAAGGAAAAGCTCACTACATAAATGTTCTCACTGTTATTAAGTGTATGTCACTTTGCCATTACTTCAAAGTTCAATAATTTACACGCGGTTACTGAAATGATATAAATCCAAGCCATACGTTCACATTAAGAATAGCATTTCCAAAATAACGCACTGTCCAGGGTTAGTTTGCATGTACATTGCCTTGCCCACAGGTTAACACGAAGAGAACAGGTGATGCGTCGCATAGGCACACTGTTGACCTAGAGCAAATTCACTTTGATTCCAAAGTTCTATTTACGATTGTGATGAATCATAATATGAATAACACAGACATTGGCATTTATTGTAGTGCCCGTGCGCGCTACAATATTGGCATTACTTGCCAAGTGAACAATACCTACAATCAGCATTGAATTGCATCATGTTCGCTGTCTCATGTTGTTCTGGTTGTCCTTCGTTATGATGGTCTGGAAGGAAGACCTTGGTCCGAGCGCGACGAATGTGAATGCCGTAAGATAATAATATTACTCTTAATAATAATATTCAACAGTCATGTTTACGACGCTTAAGCATGTAGACTCTGTGCATTTGCAGTTTCAGATGCTAGCTGCGTAACCAACTTATTCTGAGCCTGTCACGGTGCTCGCAGGCGCCCTCACTTTGTAGGTACCTACATGACATACTCCCTGGTGTGCTGTCCGCCCAATCCATGTGCTGAAATGTTAAAAAAAAAATCATGCCATACGTTCGCATTTAGAATAGCATTTCCAAAATAACTCACTGTTCAGGCTTGTATGCATTGATGAATCCAATGTTAAAGAGACTACTTCAGTCAGCAAACGTAACATGAAATTAAGGTAACTTTCATTCTATTTTTGTATTACAACTTTTCTTTTTCTGTTTTCTTTCTCTTGCAGAAATGAAGAAAGGAATCCTCATTGGGTTACTCGTTGTCGCCGTTGTTATTGACGCTGCCAACGGTTAGTGTTATCCCCTTTCCATCAACCTGGTCTTTCATGCACATCAGTTTTTTGTTTTAACTTTAAGAAGTCACTAGGCAGCATGTCTTCTTTTTATGTAAAAGTTCAATCATTTTTTGTTAATCAATCTACCGAAGAAGCAATGCGACGAGTACCATAAATTATTCACGATTGTGTGAACCAAGACAACATTGGTAGTTGGACGGAGCTTGTATCTTACAATTTGTGAAGCGAAGTAACCAATAAGCCAAACCATCAGAATGCTGTTAGTGGAATATTGCATCTCATGATAGCTGAGGATTACTATCTAATTCTTGTTAGATTCATTCACATCGTTATGAAAAGGTTGGGGAAGTGTAGCGGTTAGAGTGTCCGCCCGCAATTAATAGATTCGAAGTTCACATCCTCGCCAGGAAACCAATTTTCTGGATTTGCAACTTGGGAAATGGGATTTGGTTCTCTTCATTAAATGGTGTCGATACAACTTCGTTTAACATAGCTGCCCCGCAGTGATGTCTTCATCTCCACAGTATTTGACAAAGCAGTCATATGCTGATGTACTCTCCCACTGGCGGATCCAAGGGGGGGCCAAGGGGGGCCATGCCCCCCCCAAAGGTGAGCAAAAAGTGTTTCCGAACATCCGCTTAATCATATGATTGGAAATTTAAAAAATCGAGAGGAATAGCAGTGGTAGACTAGTCTAAACCTTTTCGTTTTCTGGTTTAAAATTAAATGCAGAGCTCCCAACTGACCCGCAATTCGCGGGAATTAGACCCGCATACTAACACCCAAACCCGCTGACCCGCACAAGTGTCCGAAAAAACCGCATTGTATTTTTCAAGTATACATAAAAAATTTGCATCAAATTTTGACTTAGCAACCATCATTTCTTTAGCATTTAGCATAATAGAGTATAAAACCTCCTTTACAGCATCATTTGAACCTCAAATTAGCCTATATTTCTTTTCATTGGGGCGAGCAGCGAACATTTTCATGCCACGGGAAAGAATGAATTATCACCTACTATTCAATTTATTGATGTTACACACAGAAAAATGCATATTTCTCAGAAAATTTTGGGTGACAAAAGCCTTTCTAAGTGCCACCATTTTACATGTAGGCATCACCAGGATTCCCAAAAAAAATCAAAAGGGGAGGGGGACACCCCCTCCCCTTATACCCCTCCCCCAGGACAGCGATTCGTGGCATGGACCAGCATTTGCCTTCTCAAGAGTTGGGAGCTATGTAAATGTATGAGCATGAGGATTTACAGTTTAACACCATTTTGTAGTTACAGGCTGGTTGTAAGAAATTTATAACGTATGAGAAATAAAATTTCTTGAGAAAGATGATCCCAACTTTGTTTCATAAATATTTTAGAAAATTACACCTGGGAAACATTTTTTTAGAAGTAAATTAACATCACCATTGTACACTTTTGTCGCACCAAATTGCATCTGAGGGCATTCAGCAATAGAAAATTTTCCAAAGTTGAGGGGGCAAATGCATGATAAGCCCCCCCAATATTTACCAAGGTTCCGAAACGTGCATCTGCCCATTTTTCAATGCATACTTGTCGATCTGTCCGATGCACACGTATACTATATAGGTGTAATAATTTTAGTAATTACTGGGGGACCCTCGGCCCGTCCCCTGGCTATAGACCACATTGTCACCCCAACCGCGTCTTCACACCCCGTGAAAAGTGGAAGAAGTTAGTGTGAGTACCGGTAAGCGTAACACAACTTCGTCTTAGGCCAATGACTTGCCTCATTTCAGCCAGTTCTCCAACATCCCCTTACTTAGTGGCGGAGCGTCCATATATACAGTCAGGGGCGGATGCCCCCCCCCCCCCTGACGGACTCAAATGGACTGCTGACGCCCTTTTCAGCTTTTCACTACTTTTTTACTTATTCGCGATTATTGACTATTTAATTGCGCTCTCATATACCTGACATTTGTCATATCCTGTTGGTGTAATTTTCCGACAAAATGGCGACGACACCTATTTATTCTCCGTTTATCTGCAAATTAGTAAGGCCCGAAAGGGTGATTTCCTGCAATCTAGGGAGTGTCTTTACTCAAAAATTTTCTGACCGCTCCGCGCCAACCTGTGGTGGCGCTCCGCTTAGATAGTGTCGAAAGCGCCCCTACAGACTATTCTTGCCCCCCCCCCCCGACCAATACCCCTAGCTCCGCCACTGCCCTTACTACACTCAAAAACGTCTTTGCGAGTACACTTCGAGTAATAGCTACTCTCTTATTAAAACACCATCGAATATACAAATTACAATGTTTTTACAGACTTTCGTGCAATCTGAGGAATTGCAGGCTTGAGACCCATATTCTAGGGGTAGGTATTCGAAGCATAAAACACTCGGGAAGTGCCGTTTCCGGCCATCTGGGGGTTTGAAAAAACCCAAAATTTTCTTGTACGCTCCGCGCCAACCAATGATGGCGCTCCGCTTAGATAGTGTCCACACATTAGCCCCCCCCAATAATTTTTCCGTTCCGCCGCGCCTGCCCCTCCCCTTAGACCCCTCCCCCATATCACTCTAATTCCACTTTGGCCCCTCCCAAACAAAGGCCCTGGATCCGCCAGTGTACTCTCCCGTCCGTCGGATTGGGACGTTTAATTCTCGGTGCTGCCGGTAACTCTCTGAACATGAGAAGGCTTGGTATAAGCCGGTGTTCGTCCACGATCATCACATGGACAAGGTTGCAAAAGAACTTTCTGTCGGCTTCGTAACCCTTTGGAAATATTAAAATAAAATACATCTTAGTCCCCTTGTGATCAATAAGTTTATATGACTGATCATAAACCATGTCACTGTTTATTATACTTGTTTATTTTTTTTTTCTTTTGAACTCCATTTATCTTCCAGAAAAAGAACTAGATGGATGTGTATCAGAAGAGTTTGTCGAATATAAAACAAGAAGTTCCATCCATTGTAAGTTTTCAGAAGACTGTAAGTCCCTATATTGGTACGACAACGCCGACAATAGTGAAGACACACCCACACTTTTTTACGATTGGAAGACAAAGTCTGGCGAGGGATTCGCAAGTGGAGAGTTTGACATTCAGTCTAATGGAAACCTTATCATCACAAATGTTTCTTTGGAACACGAAAGAAAATTCAAGGTGGTTTGCATATTACCGAATGACCTCTTCAATACCTATCACGTTGATGTGGTGGTGACAGGTGAGCACATGTTTGTATTAAATACAGTGTAAAATCAATCATTAAAGTACTGGAAAACGCTACTTAAGACTCCTTACAAAAATGTAATATCCTAGAATGTTGATCGTACAGGAATCTCACAGATTAAAATACCTGTGAGGAACCTCCCAATGATATTGTTTATACCTCTCACTTACAACTACATATTTACAACAATGTTTAATTTTAGCAAACAGCTTATATTTCACATTTGCAGTGACACCAAAAGACAGTTTTCCTCACATTAACAACTGCAGTAATGACAATGAAGTTTGTCTCATCAATAGCGACCAGACTGGCGGGAAACTTACCTGTAATGTCCATGGCACACGACCGGCGAGTGAGATAGTCTGGTATTTGATGGTCGGTAACGCAGAAAGACTTATAAGCTCAAATCGCACGATTACTCCTACTACAAATGCCAACAATACGTTTCGGTCTAGCGCGGTCATAGATTTATTGAATATACCGAAGAAAAAACTTCACCTCTTCATATGTAGTGCAAAATTGCAGCAGCTGGAAACTTGGAAATCAAGAAAAGTCTTAGTAGATATCTACCAAGAAAATTACGTTAACGATATTGTATATTCAGAAGTATTACGGGAGAGGGGCAGGCGGGCATTGCTTACATGTTCTTACAGTAATACGGGTATTTTTGTGTGGAGGAAAATTGTACACAACTCGAGTCAATTGGTTAGCTATGGAGCCAACGGTGATATAAAAGTTTGGCCGGCACTAAAGGAACATTATGAGGTTAGAAGAGATGGAACAATATATATTGAATCAACGGAGATTGAAGACGAGGGAAACTTCCTCTGCGTTTCGAGTGATGGTATCGAAGACAACATTAATGGTGTAAAACTGGTTGTATTAGGTAATTCATCTTACGTTACATGTTCACTACAACAATGTAGCTATTTGCTTATTTTTCAACAGCTGATGAGCCGCAGTGAAAATGAAGCAAAAATGTAGTTTGAAAATTTGTCATTTTACGCCTCCTATAGATGGATAAGATTGAATATTAAGGCATGCGTATTGTCTCTTGATGACATATATTCATCTTAAAACATCAGGGTTTAGTACAAAGAGTAACTAAATGAGAAAGGAAAGCAATTGCTGTTATGTATACATTTTTGTTCGTCTTTGCATTTTTTTGTTGTACCTAGCAAGGCTTGCCCGAACGGGTGCTACTTCCATAATTATATCATTTGCAAAAGAAACACGTATAGCTTATTTCTATTTATATTTCTATCAGTACCGCCGTCACCTTCATATTTGGAAATATTAGGATGCGAGGAGGAAAACTGCGTTATTTTGACCAACAAGACGAACTCTTATACATGTTCAATTAGCGAGGTGCGACCGGTTGTTGGGTTAGAATGGCATATTTCAGATGAGAACAAGATTACCATAATTTCCAAAGAAGAAACGTCGTCGGAGTTCGAGGGGCTCTTTAACGTGAAGTCGGAAATCACGCTTGAAACAACTACAGAAGCAAGGTGTGGTGATACTGTTAGGGTAACATGCAAAGCAAGTGGATCAGCAACAAAACTGTTTTCATCATCAAGAGAAATATATATGAAAGGTATTTTGGCGGTTCAAATTCACGTGTCATACCTATCCTGTAGTTAACATACATAAGATAGTATTTTTTTAAATTCCAATAAGTCACCTTTAACACAAGTATGCGAATTCTGTTCGCTTTTCACCCATTCAACTAGACTTTGCTCTGATTATAAGCTTTGTTATAGGCGAACTGCTTTTCTACCGAAGTCCAGATTTTCATCCAATGCCACGTCTGTAGTAAATAGATTATTGAAGTAGCTTTGCCGACACACAAGTATAATTTATAAGCATTTCATTTTTAGAGGAATGTCAATTTTGAAAATGAGTGCAGTTTGCCAGTTTACATTTTTAATCGCTCTATACTACAATCTATACCATGATGCACATTATACCGAGAGAGTTTAGTGTACGAGGTAGCCTACACTGATTCAATAATAAAATGTTAAACAGAAGATCCTATAATCATATCGCTAGATGTTGTGACGTGAACTATTCAAATGCATATGAATTTTGAATATAATTGCATTGCATTTTAAGTAACAACTAAATATAATTTTGAATTTAAATTTTGTTTCCCTGTTCTTTTCAATTTTCAGTGAATTGCACCGAAAAGGACGCGGAAAGCGTATTCGAATCAATAGACCACATGAAAGCTATTAAAATAGCCATGCCAATAATATTTGTTGTATATTTCGTCGTTATTATTGTGGTTATAGCTGGTGAGTTCAGGATACATGTCGATTTTAAGTAAGCTAGACGTTTTAGGTTTCGATGATGGGTTGTTCTAGGCTAATAAGTTAAGGTTTTTCGTATTGCGTATATGGATTTCGACCAAAAGAGTTTGAGCTTACCGAACCAAATATAGTTATATAAATTACAAAGAGTCACAAAAGTTACATATTAACATGCAAATGCGATTCAATGTATTTCTGTTATAATGTGCTCTTTGGACGACATAACTGTCTACATCTCATTGCTTTGTACACAGTTATTTGGATGAAATGGCCTAATGTAGGAGGTGTTACAATGCACGCAGGAGAGATGCAAACTCTGGTGAGCATGACCCTTCAAAAATCTAGCTTGTATTGACTCTTCTTACAGTCCATTGTAGTGAAATTTCAAATGTAAAGAAATTGGTCGCGTTTTCAGAAATATAATTTTAAAGCCACCACATACTGACACTATACAATTTGCATTCTTTTCCAGCGACAGTTGTTCGATAATTATATTTCCTTGCATTATGAACAAAACGCCAAGTGTGGTTATAATCGACAAAAAATGATTTGATTGTGATGAGCCATTTTAGTCCTAAAACCCAGACTATCGGGCAAAATATTATGTATGCTTATGTTATTTTAATAAGATTATCTTACGATAAGCCCATTTTCATAAATGCATAAGATAGGTTCATGTGCCACGTAATTTAAAAATTACAGATCTCTTGGTCTATCGAATATGCAATGGAAAAACAAAGTATCGAGTCGATTGTCAGACGAGATCCCAGGCTGTCATTTGATAATCGAAGTTTATTTGACAATAAATCCGGTTTAAATCCTGAACATATATGTTCTCGTCTTTTACAAAGCGTGATGATTCAATGAACTAGGACTATTGACGGATAGATCACTTTTATTTGTTTGATACACTAATTTTATTTGTTTAAACCATGATTATGATGGAAATGCTAGATCATCAGTGACACTGCTGGTAAATATCAGTCGACAAACACGATCTTGCCTCTGATGATCTATTTATCCAATGCAAATTCATGTAGTTTATCTGAGTAGTAAGCATTGTGCCTACCGTACTGCATTTTAATGTTTGTTTTCCGATGATATTATATCGTGTTGTTAATCGATTCATTTCTAGCTCTGGTTTTATTATTCGTAAGTTGGTATTGTTTCGGATTGGAGCGTTGGTCATTTCCTTATGTTTTTTTTACGTTTCCTGACAATCAATTTTTCTTTTACCTTTCCAGATTCCTAACCTTCAAGGTGAGTATCATGTTTATCGCTACTTTTAAGGTCTACATAATTCAAATTTTAATACTTAACATCCATTGAAAATGAGTAAGCATGTATTACGTGCGTTTCGATGTTGTTTCAGTGATGTTTTCTTCATTATTCCATTTTTCAGCGGAACGTGAGCTTTTCATCAAACAGATAAAACTCTCTTATGAAGAGATGATTTTGAATCCCAAGAATAAACACTTTCCAAAGCGAGGCACCGTCCCCTATGTATCAAACGACCTAGTCATAGTGCCTGGTCAAAGACGCGTTGGCAAACCACCATTACCTCCAAAACATCTACAATCATACGAAGAAATATTCAAGGACTCTGAACTTAGTTCCAAGAACATTCTAATTGAGGGTAGCTCTGGAATAGGAAAGACCGCCTTTGCTCATAACCTCCTTGAAGAATGGTTTAGATGTAAAGATGAATCAGTATTAATCATATACAATATAATTATTTATATTTCATCGAAGGAAGTGAATAATAAAAGCTTTACATCAGCAGTTAAAGACAATTTGCTTCCTTGGGATACTAAATTAGATGAAAAAACTATTGAGGATATTTTTAAGGAGGAGGAAAGAATACTGGTGATCTTAGACGACTTTGATCAATATTCAGATATAAAAAACCAACAAGCTGAACTACACGACCTTTTGGGGAAACGTAAAATGACTAACATGAAATATATTGTTCTGTCTAAGCCAATGCAATATGATAACGTTAGTAAAAGCATCATCACACTAACAATGAACAAATTTTCTCCAAAACAAGTTGATCAATATTTGACAGATTTCTTCTCCGATTCAGAAAAGGATCAACGAAAAGCGATAGAGCTGAAAGAGATCATGCAATGCAATGACTTCATAGGAAACCTCTGTAGCACACCGTTATTCTTATTTATGATTGCATCTCGCTTTCAAGTAGACAGTAACAGTGTGAGGTTAACACAAAATGCCAAGCTTTTAACTTTTTTAATTGACTCCGTTTCTAAGGATAAAACAGGTATGGACATTTTATGTGAACACGGAAAAAATCCCAATTGCATTTCTAAGATTGTATTAAATTCAACGGCGTCAAAGACAGGCTCTTGGAAAAACAATGAACAGAATGAAGGTACCCTGCAAGACATTGTAAAATTTCTTGAGAAAGGTGTACTTACAGATGTACGCGAATCCCAAGAAGAAAACACCGAATTGCTGCAGTTCTCCCACGACTTGTACATGTATATTTGTACAGCTCATTACCTAGTATTTCATGCCACAGTTGATGACACCCAAAATCTACTCAAAAATATTGACGCTGAAAGCAACTTAGAACTCTTCGTATATACGTGTGATTTGTGTGAATGTCAGAAGATATTTGAAACGATCATCATGCATCTTTTGAATCATCAACAAGCTGAAAGATATCCGTATCCCGTTACTGACTGCGTCGTCCAGTGCTTCAAGGCATTCAGCCTTGATAACCACGACAAGAATTTGTTGCAACAGTTGTGTCAACTAGACCACATTTTCCATTTTAAAGAAGAAGACTCAATCGATTTAAGAGAGGCTAAAATTTCTCTAATAAACATTTGCTCCAAGTCAAAGGTAATTCCTTATTTGCTAAAAGTACTCGCTGTTGAGCATATTATCCTTATTATTATATAGTTACGCACGTTAAGCCTTTCTTATCAAGTAAAGTGTTACTTAACATGCAGGCTAACGCCATTGCCACACTGTCCCCGTTACAACACTTCCTATTAAGAGATAAAAATGTATACCAAATAAACGTCAACAGAGATTTCACCCATGATGAACTCGTTTTTGACCTGCACACGACTTCATTTGTAATTCACAAATGTTCTATGTAATTGTTGCACAAAATAACACCGGACGGTCTAATTATCTGAACAGCCATTGAATAGTAATTAACGCATGTATTGATATATGACTGTTCATGACACCGTATACTCTCGTCCTCCTGCTATACAATTATAATTTGAATGGGTGGGCACAATAAATGCTGACGTTCTTTCTGGAAAGGAGTGCCCCTCCTCTTTGACAAAATTTTGTGTCGGTGCGGTGGCTTAGGTGTTAAATTATGCTATCCCCGGTCAAGAAATTTAAGTCTAATTAACTTTTGTATTTTTATGACTTTATACGAAACCATGTAGAATCTACCCCTTTGGCGAATTTAAATTTTAGGAAAAGGGACAACGTTTTCAGACGTCCGTGACGTCAGTACTATACGACGTACGGAAGTGTCAACTTCTGAATCAAATTTCCTTAAACTCCGAGGAGAAGATCACGATGTTCGATAAAAACAAGTGGCGTATCCAGTATCATATATCATAGCCTCTGTTGCACTTTTCTTTCGCTATCCCCATTAGCTCCACGAAAATGTTCCCTTCTGCCCTACCCCCTATCCTCTGGCTACTCCAAGTATGCGATTTCAAGAAATGTCGTTGAGGGTTTATCCTCTTACAACTCTTCAGAAATCATCACATTGATTTCTACCTGATGTTTGTATTTCTTCAGGTAAAAATCAACACCATTTCATTTTCCAACGGAGTAAAAAGTGTTTCTGAACGTCATATTGCACTAGATGGTTGCAGTGGCATTACTGAAGTTCCTGGCAACCTGACAACCTTCATTCTAGTTGACTTTGAGGAAAAGGTTAAAGAAGCGAATATACTTAATTTAATCGAGCACCACCAACACATAAAAGAAGTTTTGTGAGTTAAATGGTTTTTTATTTCAAAAAACATGCTTAAATAAAAATAAAATTAAATATTTTACTGTACGTTCTATTGATATTCCAATACTTACAGTTTGATGTCATATAACTGCTACGGTTTTAACTAATACCATCCTGGGCATGTCAACGATCATGATGTATTAAGCTTTCCTCTTCCTTTTTGTAGGGTATACAGCACGATAAAACCAAGAGACACCACTGATGGCGTTTTCGTCTCTCTACAAAAGAGGAAGGATGCAAAAGTATTAGGTAATCATATTTGTCAGTAAACTAAAATAACACTCTGAAAGTCGCTTATATTCGCATAACACTAATATTTACTTTACATGTCATTTATAGTAAACTGGATCACTTATAAAGAGGACGAAGTGGAGATGATAAGCTATCCGTCAGACGTTTTTAAATGCTGGCTGGTAAGACATTCTTGCTTCGTCTCTTGAACAGATGCCATTTCTTCTTTAAAGGTAACAAGACGATAGAATTATCAATTCTACGTCATGAAAATATATATATCACTCTGTTAGTGTTTAATTGTTAAAACAAACTTGTGATTGGAGACAAACTTATTCGTGCAAACTCTCATATGAAATGCAATAATACTAATAGTATCATTTGCCCCTAAAACATAATATCAACCTCTAGGGTCCTCTGTGTCAAAATTGAATATCATTAAGACTATAACGAAAATGCCATAAACCATGGCAATGGTTTATTTAAAACGAGTGCAATAGACGATCAAATGAAGATTACTAAGTTTTGTAACTCTTTCTTTCTATGTTTCTCACAGAACTGTTCAGAGACAACTGCTATTGTAAGTTTCGTAATTTTCAGCATATGTTCTTACTTCACGTTGTTGTATCGTTAAATTTCTGAATTTTGAATTTCTGAAGTCATGTATAGTCGAGGATTAAATTTATACACATTGGCTTATATGTAACTTACTCAAAATAAACATTTTACAAATAAACATTGTACATTGGACGAAAACCGTGGCGAGGAAATTATCTATTGAACTCATTATGGATACCTTTATGTTAAGTTCTACTCGTCAAAAGCTTTCTTATGTAACAAACACTCTAGTATTCAGTTTACGGTGTTTCATGTGGAGTTATAATACAGTATTTACATTATGTTATTGTGCATATGCTCGCTCTTGTATTGATTTAAAATGATATAGCACTTACATAAATTTTCATTTCAGGTGTCATCACATTTTTATAGGTTTAATTAGGTTGATTCCATAAGCCATTAGTGTATTTATATTCTTCTTTGGGTTATTGGGCAGTGCTTGTTGGGGGTCCTTTGCAGTGAAATGCGCTCTAGCGTTCATTGTGTTCTAAAATCATATCAAACATGCTGTACACTTGCGTACGCATTTGTTTAAACATTCAAACTGCCGTTTTTATATTAAGAGAGTAAAGAATCATATTCTAAAGCAACTCAGCATAACGGCAATTTTTCACACTTTCCTGCATCGAACGCATACCTAGAAGCGTACGTCCCTTTGTGACGCTCAGGCTTACTTGATGTTGTAGTCACTAATTGCAAAATTACTGAACGTTTAATTTAGAAATGGCTTAATTCTCGACAATTCTTGCTTTTTTTATGACCACGCTGCTTGTAATACTCATTTTGAATGAATTGACTGTGTCAAATGTGACTTTAGTGATACTTAATGTTTACATACCAACAACAAAGGAAGTTATGACTAACCTATGAATACCACCATCATCATTATATGGTAAATCTAACACACGTAATAAATGGGTGGAATTACAATTCGTCCCTTTCACTTTTTGTTTTTTCTTGAAACTTGGAAACGTGTTTACAATATTGTTTTATTGGCAGTGAATATTTATCTAAATACTAATTTTGGTTAATATGTTCTATGTGTCACATGTTTCGAAAGGAATGTTTATCACGTCCAATTCTGTATAAAATAGATACTTTACAGGGTTAATTTAAGTATCAGATCTTAGAATAACCGGTCTCCAGTAAATTTCGCAAAAGGATACATAGTGTACTATATACTTAAAGTAGTAGAGGTAAATTACATTAATACCCACCTAGGGAACTCCCTGCTATGTAGTAATCATATGAAACGTCGTAATGCTAATGTACTTATATTTGGGTAGTTTTACACGTCTAATCATTTGCTAAAGTATCTTTACCAAACTTAAAGTTATCAAAACTCTTTTCTTTTGGGAACATTAACAGAAACGTTACCGCTGTCAGAAGGTAAGTAGTTATTTCATCCCTACATGTAGTGTACTAGGGATGATTTTGGCAATTATGAGCGTACAAAAGTGACACATGGCTGAATTCCTCTACCCATGTGGGATATCAGACTCTGCAAGTGTACAACGCATTATTTAATGTTAAACGCCAAAGATCACGTTACCAAAGCAGGTCATAGGTCAAACTTGGCAATATTTGTGCAAAAAAAACTTTAAGGTTTAACATGCAGAAATACTACTTGACCGCAAGGCCGATGAACTTCACATTTTATAGGTATGTGCCTGGTCATGGGTTACTGTGCCTGAGTGACTAATGATGTAATCGGGATGGGCTGACTCGCAAATAACCAGAACAATAATCGTCTTCATCATTAAACGCAACTAACAACAATATGAATTAATACTTCCAACACAAGTACGTTATGAGAGATTATACATCTACACAGTGCAATAATTAATGTTAAACTCCAAATGTCGCGTGATCAAAGAGGTTCCAGTTTTAATTCAAGGATATTCTGGTATGCAATGCTGATTGCTTTACTAAATTGCTAGGAATTTTAATTTAGTTCATTTGGCTTCAATGTGAATGTCAAACGATAACATAGCTGAAATTGATATACCTATATAGTCAAGTACTGTAGAAACTGCAAAGTTTGAATAATTGTTATTGTTGTCTGGTTACCCAACTTTGATGAGATCTGCAACTCCATGTGTTGCATATTAGTATTTGTAATATCATTTTAGTAAACCACATAAATATTCGAATTCAATTAATAAAGCAATTATTGAACGTCCACTTATGCTATAAACAAATCCTTAAAAAGTGGTTACATTGGGATATGGTAGTGAATGGATCTATGATCAGACTTATGAAGGACATTTAGCTGTTTCTCTCATCTAAGTTGTTCAGTTTCTTTACGATTGGATAATCGAGCAGGAAACTCGAGCATATTCACACTAGGCCCGGATGAAGACAACGCTGTGACATAAGTCATATATTGCCCTTTTCCATTATGACTGATGACATATCCATCAGATTAACCTTTTCTGGATTGATTCATCAGTGATGCCCTAGAACTCAATGTCTTCCGTCAAATGGTTGGGGAATTTACGATCCATTGATACATGTACTTGACACGAGCTCAGGGTGAATATATTTGCCCAATACATGAAAACTCATGTCAATTTGCAGTAAATGTACCTCCGCGCGACGCCATAAATTTGCGTGGCCCTATGCTATGGCTTACTATGCCCATTTCATAACCCGTTTGTTTTTATTTCTTTTCCCTTTTTATTAGGAATGGATGGAACTTGATGCCAAGGTAATCTTAATCGTATAGGAAACTTCTCTAACTGTCTTCGTTAAAAAAAATAATACATGTATCAGCTTGTGAAGTGAACGTTTGCATTGCGGTGCCGTTAACAATTCACTGCGGGTGCCTTTCTATCCCGACAAAAATGCGCTGAATGTATGTTAATTTGCTCTTGTGTTAACATCATTACGGAGATGTGTGTGTGTAAACTTGTATCTTAATACAAAGATTTCGTTATAATTAACATATATTGCTAATTGTTCTCACTTATTCAAGTATTTCAATAATTTATATCTTTTCAGGATCGGCTGAGTCATGAGAAGGTACGATTTACCAAACAAGAAACGAGGATAGAATTGATAAATTTTGAATCCATGCACAAACTGTGACAGACCTTACATAAAACAAGAAGTCGAAATCGTTTCTACAACATACAGCCTAGATTTTACTGCCTATAATAGAAACATCGAGGAACCCAATCATTCTGTGATGTGGTTATTATTATATCTTCATTTAAAAGTCGTGCTAAAAAGGCTATGCTTTGCAATGTATGATATCACAGTGCAACTTTTGAGATAAAAACGTTCGTTTTCATCGTATTTCTGTTCATTCAACTTGAACTTTAGCAGCTAAATTTAAACAAGCATTTTAAAAGAAAACAATAATAAAATAATACACGGGTGGCGTTGATATCTGTTGTACAGTTGTAAAATTGTTCAGTCGTACGTCTAAAGAAACGATGAAACTTAATATTGTATCAAACTTCAAATAGAAATAGATTTTCTTACTCGATGGTTATCATTTTGACAAACAGTTCTGTCACATAGTCCAATAACGATGGTTGTTTTTCTCCTTGAAAGATTACTACTGCCAAAAACACAAGGTTGCAAAATTAATATCGCTATGACCTCTGTCTTCTTGCATAATCACGTATGGCGGTACGGATGTATGTTTGATAGATTTTTATTTATATTAAATATTATTGATATCAGTGAGAAATGTTGTAGAGGAAGCCTTCCTTAATGAATTTAAATATGGAGTGCGAACCATTAATTACGGTAATGCAGCGGCAGTGTAGAACGAAGTGTGTTTACAACATCAGCCGTGCAATAGATGTGTACCCTTTTATCACAAGGAACCTGTTTTAGCTTAAACCTACGAAACAGACCAAGATGGTTCGAGTACTTATGACATAGGCTGTTAGATACAGAAGACATGAACATGCGAATCTTTAAGCAGAATATTCATAGTCGAAGAAAGTATTTATAATTGAGAGACAAATAAGGTTTTTTATTTCCACATTTAAAACCTGGAACTGTTCCAGGCAGTTTGAAACATACACAAAACAAATTCTACATGAGATTTTCCTTTCATCTATATATACAATTTTGTGGAAGGTTACTTTTGTTATTTGACCACGCTGGATAAAAATGTTTAACGGAAGTTGTACAATGCAGCTCATTTTGAACAATGTAATGTCATTATTGTGGATGAACACCGGCTTATATCAAGTCATTTCTTTCAATGAGTTTTCAGAGGCTAATGATACTTGTTGAACTCGTTCCTTATACCGTCACCACCGGTACAGCATTCATCATGACTGTAGTGAAGCCGTGGTGACAGAATTTTAAAGACCACAATGTGCCACATTACAAACCAAAAATAACAGTCCAGTATTTGTATTCGTTGCCTCTTGCCATTGTTTTAGGCGCGCGCGTGAAGGTGTGTGTGTGCTTTGCATAATACTCGTCTTCATCCAATTCACGTTTTGTCTTTGTTCTTTCAGACTCTTATACGGGAGATGAAGGAAAAGGTAAATTGGGATTTCTTTAAGAAGATGACCATAGTGCTTCATCTTAACTCAAATATATAGTGTTGATTGTTATTATTGTAGAAATTCTTGACACACACATTAACTTTACTGTAGGATGATTTGATCTGATTTATCAGTTGACAACATAATCTTCTACAAATAGACAAAGAAAATATATATACGTTTTTCTTGTATGGAATGTGGTGCCTCAATAAAGCCAGTTACTTATATCGGGAACTTTTTAGAGTACAAATAATGCCATATCCCAGCTGATTATATGTGTAGGTCTGGATACTCGAGTCTTCAAAATATCGGTCACGTCAGATGATGCAACCAAATCACTCTTAAAGGTCCTAGTAACCTTGCGTCTTGATTACTGCAATTCGTTTCATTTGGTGCACCACAATCTACTTTGAATAGGTTGCAAATGTTAATTATTCGTTTAACCCTCACAACTTTTTTCTTCTTTCCCACTCATTTGACTTTTTCAGGGTGTGGATCAATTTTTTGAAACGGTAAGCATACTCACGTCGTATGTTGAATTCATGTTATCATGCAGTATCGAAATCAGTGCTTTCTGTGATATTTGCATAACAAAGATCTTAGTGCGTCACAATGGAACCTATTTTCATCAGCGCATTCTATGACAAACGTTATGCGTACACCATATCGAATCTCAGTACTTTGGAATCCAATAATTATAATTATTCAAAGCTGAAACTCCAACAGAACAACCTTACCAGTCTGAAAGAGAAACGAGTTTCTACAATTAAGGGAACAAAGAGTTGTATGTACATCTAATCTTTAATGATCTATCCAGTAGTGTTATTGTTTTATGTATTTTGTTTTCAAACCCAATACGAACAAACGAACCAGCTCTACAATGTAAACAGCTAGAGAATCATGTAATATAAATGTTTTTACGTTTGTGTTGTTGAGGGTGAAGCACTATATATTACGAGGATATTACATACACATGTGTGAGACGAAAGTATGTTTCAAAAGAAGCCTCTACTAACGTATAGCCATTTAAAATAAGCTTGCAATTCATACTTTCAAACTGCACATGCATACTTAATTTACATGAAATACATTTAATATATTAGCGGTTGTCCCTTAATCTTAACCTTGTTATTTTTTCCTAACAGAAGTTAGAGCTTTCACGTGAAGAGGCAGCAAAATTAAGTGGTCTTTTGAAGCAGAATATGGAGACCCTGCATGATATCATAAATGAGTGGCACATTGTGAGTTTTGCTTCGAAGACTTTTTAGTATAACTTCACTAATAGTTGACAGTTGAATGTTTTCTATGAAAAATTAAGTTGAGGCAAACAGTGGTGATGTCGTAAATGGAGACACAATGTTGTTGCTACGAGATATTGTAGTTCCTTTGTCAGTAGGGCCATATACGGCTATGTCAGTCAATAGCAACGGTTGCCATGGTTATGGTTAATGTTATTGAGTAACTACTGTCAGGGGGCCCCTCGTGACGGCGTACCACAGAGTGACTGGAAGTCCATGACCGAGGGGGGGGGGGGGTCAAAACGTGTCCCTGTGAGTGTGTGTAAGTCAAGTTGAGTTAAAATCGATGTCATGTATTATCAAAATATGTGGTTGCCATGGGAATCGAGGTCAAATGTCACTTGGTTAAAGTTCAAATGTATAGATTATACCAGTACCAAGTCCTTAGCTACAGGCCTAGTGAAAATGAGGAGCATAAACCTAGCCTATTCTAATGCCAGAAATATGTTTAGCCGTGCTATCCTGAACCCAACTGTTATGTAAGCCCTGGACAAATGATTGATACAACTACGCTACAAAAGTACAATATTTTGCCTGGCCTGGTCCAGTTATGTTTAAAAACTTGGCTGAAATGACGGGCTTTGAAATTTCCAAAAATATATACGTGCCACACAGGGTTAGAACGGCGGTAACGCGCAACACAATAATAGCACGTTCAAAAGGGGACTTGGGAAGTTGAAGTTTTGTGACGCGGTTCACCTTCGCGTCCGAGTCTAAAGCCCGGGTCACATCTGCGCGATTCAACACGCGATTCAACTCGCAACACAATTGAAAGTTGAATCGCGTAGTGAGACACGGGTATCAACTTGTTGCGCAATAAAAGTTGCGCCGTCGATTTGAGTTGATTTGCAATAGAGCAATGTCCTAATCGGCGCAACTTCTCAGAAGCAAATTTTCTGATTCGACCAATCGGAAGCCTTCCTCATGTAGTTTGGCAGGCGGTAGAATTGTATTTGAGCCGAACGACACCATGGCCACCAGAAGTACAATAAATATTTTTGACTTCATCGAGAGTTACAGGGAAAAGGAATGTATGTGGATGAATGAAAAAAAGGAGTATTCCGACAGGAATGTCAGAAGGACAGCTGTGGCTAGTTTGGCCTCGGAATTCAATTCAACTGGTGAGAAAAATATGATCAAAGTTGCAGTTTTGTCGTAATTCAGCGAGAGTCTGGTACTTCAGCTATGGTCCTAGGCCGAGACCTATAGTGAATAACCTTTCATGATGCATGACAACTAAAGCCCTTTTGGTATCTGCATCTTCACTAGTACAACTCGAAAATAGGCCTAATAGTCTAATCTTTACAAAAGCATATTGCATGCAGCCGTTATATTTTCCAATGATGACGATGTGAACAGTTTCATATGGTCCCTAGAAATGTTGAGGTGCCCTGCGGCGAGCCCAAAGTAAAAAAGAAAGGGCGAATTGACCGCCCACTAAAGCATATAGACTAGGTACGTCTGCCTTAATTTACTTAGTCGATGCCTCATCTACAGTTACCTGTCCCTTGTCGACCGTTGATAGGATAAATTGGAATTATTACTTCTTGAATAAATGTTAAAAATTGAATTATCAATCTCCAAATTAATGGTATTAACATTACTACTATACCGCTTTAACAACATAATTTAGCTGACAGGTTTGGCAAGTGAACATTCGTAGGATTGGTCACCAAGCGAGATTGCTGAACTTACGAAGTCGAATGTTCGATGATTTCATGAACGATAACAAACAGTTTCAACAATATTTCATATGACTCCGTATGGAGAGAGGAGTTATTCTTTATCGAAGAGTTGTGTGCCAGCTTAAAATGGGAGTAAATTGTTATATAGGCCCATTCTATTGAGACGCAATCGAGTCTGCCCGAGTCACTCGTTCTCCCCGTTTTCTAAACTAAGCCTAGGCTAAGCCTAACGTTACGCTAGTTCGAACCATAGGCTGTACTCTAGACGGCCTTAAGTTACTAATTCAAAGTGCAAGCCTAGGTTACTTAGTTTTACTTCAGTTAGTATGACCTAGGATGGTGGTACCATATAATCGTGCATGTACGCCTATGTCACGAATTTAACTAACTATGTTCTAATGATTTGTGTTATATGATTGTACAAAATATGTCTGCCTTGTGTCCAAACTTGCAAAGAGTTAACGTATCTGTTGCACAAAACTGGAAGAGCACAGTAACATATATGACTAGGAGTAATAGTAACAAGTTAAAGCTCTCCAATATTGAAGATGGCAGGCTGCTTATAATTGCAGACCAAAGAAGGGTGGATTATTTCTGGGTGCTTATAAAACATGATTGCATCTTTTTGAAAGGAAAATACTGCAGGTCAATGTGGTTGTGGTATAACTCCTTCCTCGCCAGGCAGATGGTGAGGTGCACAAAATTATGCACGTGATGCACCAAACTGGAGGGATTCAGTGCAGTAAAATTAACTAGAAAAAGGCCTTCCTTAGACTTCAGAGTCTACAATGAATGGAATCAAGTTGAGTTCATAAAATATACACAAACATATGGTTTATCTGTCATGGGTTTTGTGTAATTTAATGAGTAAACATAGCTGGTACATTTTGCAATTAACTAAAAAAACAATAATAAGCAATTTACTGAATGCAAAAATAAGGTAGCTTAATATGATTGTTGCCAACAATCATTATGATGAATGGGTTCTTAATGGAATGGGATTAAAGGTATGCTATATTGGCCCCAAATATGCAAGATACAGTATTCAAATATACCTTTGATAAAAATCCATAAACCGTTTTTATTACTACCCTTGAGGAAATGTACCTCACTGGGACATTCAGTCCTATTGTGTGTTCATTTAGAATGTCTGAGAACAATTTAGAAAGTAATGACCTTCAGGAAAGTACTTTTTGAAAACATCTATCTCATATATCGTGCCATAATTTGGGGCCATTACAGACTACCTTTAAAAAGAGACATTTTCAATATTTGCTGTTCACCATATAGTTTTATTATTTTCAGAAATAGAAGTGAACAAGCTTGTTAGAAGCTTGCGCACATACTATTCAAGGGAGCTTGGAAAGCTTAAGTCTCCACCAAGTGGTTCAGGTTGTGGGGATGTGAATGTGTCAAGGTGGCAATATTTCTCTGCCCTTGACACATTTTTACGGCCATACACAACACCAAGATCATCAAAATCCAATTTGGTAAGTGGAATATATTTACAAATATAATTACTGAAAACTTAACATACGAAAAGGCTACTGATTTACAAGAAAAAGGTTATATTTTTGTTTTAATCCGTATGTTTTGATTTTATGTCGGTTATGTACATGTGCGATGCCCACAGAAGTACCACAAAAGATGTCCTAATCCTTAATTTGCCATTGCCATGACACCTGACCTTCGTTGTTAAAGTAGGTGCAAAATTTCTCCCTAATATTGCGTGCATCTGCAGATGAGTGATTTGTGATGCTACAGGGAAGGTCAGCAAGACCATTGAAACCAACAGCATGATTTTGACGCCATCCTCCTTCAGTTATTTCCAGTGAATTCACATTCTCCTGGTCAACATCACATTCATCAATGTATTGTGAATCACTCTCTTTATTAATTGATGCATCTCTCAAGAAATTGTGAAGTGCACATGAAGCTAGCACTACTTTTTCTGCTGTGCTAGTTTTCACTGCCATTCTGGTATTGAACACTTGGAATCGTGAAGCCAGAATACCAAAAGCATTCTCAGAGACTCTGCGAGCTCTTGATAGCCTATAGTTGAAAATTCTACGTTCCTTATTCAGAGCTCTGGCTGCGAAGGGCTTCATGAGGTATTTTTTTAAAGGAAATGCTTCATCACCAACAATGACATATGGTAGATGGGATTCATTAGTTGGGGGTAAGTTAAGCCCTTCTTCTAGGGTGGTGTAAAGTGATGAATCTTTAAAAACACCACCATCACTAACCCTTCCATTTTTGCCTACGTCAACATAAATAAATTTATACTGCGCATCAACCAGAGCTAGCAATACTATGCTAAATGTACCCTTGTAATTGTAAAAATATGATCCACTCTTCAATGGACAGCGAAGGAGTACATGTTTTCCATCCATGGCACCAATGCACTGAGGAAAGTTCCATCGAGAGTGGAAGTTGTCTGCGATACTATTCCATTCAGCTGGAGAGTTTGGTACCTAGAGAAGTAGAAGAACATAATTTGAATTGTAATATTTTTTGTTTCAACAGTTAATATTAACCTTTTATAATTCATTTCAGGATGTGGCTACTACGGTTCCACCTTTGTCGGGGTCTAGTCCTGAAACAGAAGAAAAGGAGGACGAGGATGTTGAACTTGTAGAAGAACCTCTGTTTAATGATCAACCTGGGCCATCCTGTACTGCTATTGAGAAATATAATAAGAGGTCATACTCAAAAATACAACCCCCCTCAAAACAAAAATTTGAAAATGACCCCCTTTTACAAGCTGCTTTGAGCATTCTGAAACAACCCTCCAAATGTGATGATATCGATGATTTATTTGGTAAGAGTGTCACAGAGGAGCTTAGATTAATTACAAATTTCAGGGCCAAACAATTGGCAAAACTCCAAATTCAGAAAATTCTTGTACATGCACAGCTGGGTGACAATGATACTGTGGTATCAGAACCTTAAAGGCTCCTCAAATAGTGACCTGTTGTTTTTGGAAAATGGTTCAAATTGTTTACATTTTTTTCACGAGTTGTGTAACTTTCATATTCATTATGGCATATGTGTTTGTTATCACATTAATTGAGTTAAAGTTCCCCTATTGGTTTGGAAGAGGTCAAAGGTCATTTGTGGTCAGCATTTTACTTTGTTTCTTTTATGTTCAATCTTTTTCACTGTGATGCTAAGTTCATGTATGTCGTACATCTTTACTACAGTATGTCAGATTATTGGTTTGTGGGTAGCCCTTGTTGACTAGTGGTGGTGGATACCTTTTCTTTTCATGGAAGTTCTTTACACTTTTCAGTGTGTCATGAGAAGTAATACATATATACGAATATTCGTCAACAATAGTGAGTTCATTTCTGCATTGTGAATTAAAGTACTATAAATTCCACACTAAAATGCAATCATTTTACAACAACCTTCATTTTCAATCTTTTGATATATGATTGCTTACATCAAATCGAAAAGCAAAGGTAAGTGCAGGTTTCATGCAACAATGAAGCTAGGTTATGTTAAGTAGCTTGTTAATTTTCCTATACACCTTTCTATTTAAGCAGACTTAAAGGTAGTCTGTATTGGCCCCAAATTATGGCACGTTATAATTGATAGATGTTTTCAAAAAGTACTTTCCTGTAGGTCATTACTTTTCAAATTGTTTTCAGACATTCTAAATGAACACACAAGATGACTGAATGTCCCAAATTTTCTCCAAGGTGGTAGCAAACATAGTTAAAGATTTTTGACGGAAGGTGACCATATTTGAATAATCTGGCTAATTTTGGGCCAATACAGTATACCTCTAAGCAGGAGAATGAGAAATTTACCTTTAAGTGGTGCTCCTTGAGGCACTGGTATATTGCATCACAGACTTCTGGAATATATCCAGAAATGCTATTGTGTGGCACACTAAACGCAAACTGAAGATCTCTAAATGCATCACCTGTGAATGACACATATAATATGATATGTAAAGTGACTTTTTATTAATAATATGTCAATCGTTCAACAATTCTATCCTGTCATTTCTTTTGTAACGTTATAAGCATTTGCATAGCAAACCGTTTTCTTTATGAGTGATAGACAAATGATGGCATATTTTGTTTTATTCTTGCCAGATCTACCCACTAGAGTTTGCTCAAACAGTCAAGAGTTGTGATGTCAGTATGGCACAAAATATTTAAAATTAAAAAGAAATTTCATGTAATTCAAAGATCTACTAAAAAAAAAAATCAGCATATTAGGTCTCATGACAATCCTTGAAATATCTTAAATATTATATGCTTTCACGCATATTTCCCCTTTCAGCCACTTAATGAAACATATTCTTAACCAGGGTTCAGGGTGTATGTTGGGGGGGGGGGCTGTAGAATGTAGACAAACCTTCTGATAATCCTTTCTTTTGCACAAATTTGACATCATTTCTTACCACACGAATGCCTCAATCTGTTGTAAACGGTTATTCTTTGCTGCCCTCTCCCGCTTCCCCAACCGCAAAAAGGCACCCATAAGTGGTGGAGTCAACTAGATTATTGAGGAATTTTTACTACATAACTTCGTCTAACAGACCTCCCCACCCTTTCCAAAAGTAGCCTTTGTAGGTTCACATTTTTGGACTTTATCTAACTTTGTCATCAAGCCCCTGACGCAACCCAACCATTTCTGTGATGATCTCGCGTGCACCTTTTAGATTGTTCAGTCCGCCGCCTCAAGAGTATCTAATCTACTGTTTAGGCTATACATTTAAATAATTTGCAATAAATTTCCATAGTATAAAATAAAACTGCATACCTGTGGCTAGAAATCTTAATGTAATTGCCAACTTGTCGTCTGCTGGCAGTGCCTCCCGAAAATGAGTATTCTTCTTCTGGATCATTGGTGAAACCAGTCGAAGTATGTTCACGAACTGATCGTGCGTCATACGCATATACCTCCGATAACTGTGGGCATCCTTATCCCTCAACTCTGGTAAAATGTTTGAGAATTGGCTAAATTGGGCCCTTTTTTCTATCCAAGATCGCTTCCAGCATGATCTCTTGCTTCTGCCCTTGTCTTTGCGAGCTTTTAAAAGACTAGCGACAACCACTGCGGCCGCAAACCTCCGTTTTTCTTCGCCCGACAAGTTACGTCGACTATTAATATTAGCTGCCATTTCGCAATTGTTTTCAAAATCGATTCTGTAGTTGTTTGAACAGTTGCGCGTATGTGACCACAAAGTTGATTTCGAAGTTGAAGCGAAAATCGCGTGAAAAAGTTGCGAGTTGAATCGCGTGTTGAATCGCGCAGATGTGACCCGGGCTTAATAGTGACTTTAACTGATCTATAACTTTTAAACGTGTGCGTGGAGTACGCGCGATAAATAAACTGCATTGTGCCTAGGCGCGGGCTAATTATCGGTTAGACTATGATAGAGATGATTTAGATCATCAAGATTGCTATTGGTAAGTGCGTCTTCACGTTACACAAAAAGTTAAAGATTAGATAGTCTTAACTTTAAAACTAGTTGCCATTCCGCAAGTTAAGTATTTTATCTTGACATTGTGACGGTTGGTTGTAAAGTGTACTTCGTACCCACCCAGGATTTCTCTTTACCATACGTAATTTGAGGCCGAATGAGGTAATTATTAAAGACAGTGTCGTTGAACGTGCATCAACTTACAAGTATTTTGGTATTGTTATGGATGATTAACTAGCCTGGCATGATCACGTTCATTACTTAATTAAAAAGATTAATCCGAGAATGTATTGCTTTCGCAAACTTTATAAGTTTAATATTGACTGTCGCATCCTTACTATGTTTTATAATTCTGTCATTAGCAGTGTGTGGTTATATTGTATTCTTTGCTAGGGTGGGAACATGGGCTGCGAAGATAAAAACGTATCGACACAATTATTAAACAAGCTATTCGTATTTTAGTAGAAAATCAGCCAACGGTTGACTCATCCTACCAAAGTCTTCTTCAAGTTAAACTTAATGCAGTACTTGCCGACAATACCCGTCCCCTATATGCAGATCTTGCCGGGTAGTAATTCCTCGTATGTGGACGGATGAGACTCCCGTATGCTGCCACTAACAGACATAAGTCATCTTTTATTCCACAGTGCATTACGCTTTATAACAACCTTTTCATTCGTTAGGCTCTTTCTATTCTTGTATATATCTGTTTTGGCTTGTGGCCGTGCATTTTCATGTTTAACAATTTTAACTATCTTACTTGGTAACTTTTATTCCTGAAATTTCCTTTATTCTACTTGTAAATTTATCCTTTTACATGTTGTATTCTTACTCTTTTAAATATGTACTATTATACGAGCATGCAATTTTCCTCTGGGATATAATAACTGTATACTTACTTACTTATCAACTGCCGTGTTGTTACATATTAACATCTGGTGATAATGACATGTCTTTTTTTAGTTTTATCGGGCACATAATGAAGAAAGCAAAAGAAAGCATGAAACGAATTTTAAAGAGGTGAGATTCTTGTAAGAATTCTTTTCTATGACTTTCACAATTTCAACACATCACAATACTCTAACACAGTGAGAATAAATAGGTAACTTTATTTATTTTCATTTTACTCTTCAACTTTATGAGCCTCTATTTTGTTACCAAACCTAACGCGTGTTACCAAAATGGTGTTCATTCGTAGACATCCTCTCATGATTAGCATAACAAAATTAACTTGAAAAAATTAGCATTTAATCTTAAAGAAACAGTCATGTCACCATTGTATATTGCATATTTTTTGAAGTGTAAATTGCACTTTGTCAAACTTAGATGTTCATTTGTTCGCTATTAGTTTATGCCACATGGTATATATTGACGTTACTCAAATAACACAAATTTCTGGCTTGGATTTTAAGAACGAAATTCTCTATAGCGCAAGACAATGGAATAGCAAGCCGTACCATGTTTCTTCGGATCCTTTCTTATTTCTTTTGATGAACCAAACGAGTCCAAAGTAACTAAAATAAACGCATTTTATATTTTACTGTTTACATTTATGTCGATAGTAAACGTATTCATATGTATACTAGTTCTATATATATATATATATATATATATTATATTTATTAATATATTGTATTATATATATATATATATATATATATATATATATATATATATATAATTTAACTTTTTTTTGTAAAAATAACGGTGCAAACAAATTAAGGCCACTTTCGATCCTAGACCAGGCACGTTTTAAGAATCCTTCAAGGATCGAAACGTATATATATATATATATATATATATATATATATATATATATATATATATATATATATATATATATATATAAATATATATATATATTTAATACTATATATACTATATACTGCGCATAAGTTTTTAAACATTTAACCTTCTTCCTTTTTATCACACGTTTAATCTTAATATAGCTTGTAGATAAACTTAGCAAAAGGATCAATCGTGCGGAACTGATTGTTAAGCGAGTACCCTCGCTCGAAAAGGTTAGTATGCTGACTAGAAAATTAGACATTTTTTTTTTTTTTGTAAAAATAACGGTGCAAACAAATTAAGGCCACTTTCGATCCTAGACCAGGCACGTTTTAAGAATCCTTCAAAGATCGAAACGTTAAACACTATAAAATTGGTATATTAGCTTATACAGGCTGTTTGCAGAAAATAAACAGTTTATTAGTAATTGAATTTCTCCTCTCTCAATTGTTGGGGGGGGGGCAGGTGGGAAGAGATATTCTGCTTTATTCCAATGCCTGAGAAGAAAAAGAAAGACACGTGTAAAATTAAGTTTCACATATCATATCGGAAACAATTGTTACTTTCGAAAACAATGAAATACCTGTATACCTGACAACTATGACATAGTTTAAAGTGACATATTCACATGGTATCTTACTAACATCAAAATGAACTATACTATAACTAGTGAAATTACCGATATCCTTAGGTTTGAAATTTTCTCATTGATCCGTTCATCTTAAAAATAAAATCTTTCTGGTTTTAGGAGCAGACTGCTAGCAGTGATGATCGTACAAAACATGGAACAGGTGAGTTATTAACTACATTGGTATTTGGAAAGTTCCTCGAGATATCGGTCGCAATTAGTTTGCTAAGAGTACAATGAAAGAGCTTAAAACATCCAGTTGTTAACTGCCTAAATCTTCCTCGGCAAAACGACATATTAACAAAAACGTTACTTGAGTTACTGCATTAATTAGGTCTAAAGCGTACTTCCATGAACCATATGTTAATCTAACGAGCCAATGTGTCTTATAACATTTAAAGGGTACACACGAAAGATCAGTAGCGAGACGTTTGACATTTTAGATGTCTAAGTGAGAGAATTCAATACTTGAAAACAAATTCTATACTCACTTGCGTAATCAGGGCAAATGTCTTGCTTTAAGAATTCGTAAGAATTTGGTATATTAATTCCACTAGCAAGTACAGAGCTACAAAAACGTCGAGGGATTTACACTTATTTTTTTTTCTGTGCAGGTAACGGAGATAAACCCGCCGAAAGCATTCGTTCATTGTCAGGTGCGATAAAGAAATTGTTCTTTAATGTACAACTGCATGATCCCACACACCTATAACATAACCAAGTTGTGCACATATATACTTATTTTAATATATAAAAATGGCAGAGAGTGACAAAGAAGCTGAAAAAGGAGCCAGTCAAGAGCCAACGTTTCTCTCCGGACATTTTCATGCCTATATGTCTAAGTCCAATACTCACGAAATCACAGACAAAACGCGCCCACTGCAATCTCAACGGTTTCTACAATAACATGAATGTGTTCGTTAATATACTAGTAAGGAAATATACCAGACATGATGGTACAGGTACTCTAAATGGCAATCATATTTTCATTGACCGAACGGGAATCTAGGAGATGTGGAAGGATGTTAACCGTACCGACACAGTATTTGTCATCTTGTGTTTCAATTTACTCGATGGAATTCCACCTTATCATTGTCTACCTCCTATGTCTATTTATATGTAGCAATCGTTCCGTCATTTATGAAATCTGCTACTTCTGCAAAGTCTCGGGCTCAATCTCATCATTAAATGATATACAAAGACTCTTGTTAAACACAAAAATCGCGTTTTCTTATGATCGCACTTGCAATATTAATAATTGTAAATATTTTGACTATATGTTCGAGTCACTCTAAGATTAATAGATGTCGTTCAGTTACAGAGTGGTTAGCAATTGACAATTCATAATCATGGACGTTAAATATGAACCTAAGAGGCTGACTTCGGTCAGCTTGCGGCTTTGATAAGCCAATGAGGCTTCTTTGCGAGTTCCTGCTTGCAGGAGGATCTTTAATACATACATTCATTTGTCGTATACACCTTTATAAGTAAGACTTAAAGTTTGCAACGATATTGGTGGTCACGTCGTGGTGATTCGGAATTACTGTGTACATTTTTACGTTGCCTCTGGATTTCCTCGGCTGCGATTGAAGGATCTACTCGCTCCTCCCATATACTCATGTGGTATTCCATCGCTATAACCGAGCACTGTGCAGTCAAAACGGTGCAGTATGTAGGAATATGTCCAAATGTGTAGTACAGATACACCGTTAAGACCGCTAAGCTTGTGGCTTCGTTATTTAATTGACTTTGGACTTTTGATTATCTTTATCTCTTTATGTACATAATATTTCTGTAACCGTAACGTTTAAGTGCTGGTAGTAATAAATCAACTATTTAGCAATAAAAAGTTAAACTGTAGGATCATATGAAAGGCTATGTGTTATATACATAATTCAATGATGTTTTCGCTTGTTTGACACATTTTCAGCGTGTTTTCGGGAAGATTTTTATGGCGATGTTTGAAACTACAAACGGAGAACCATTTTACATTGAAATAACGTATAAAGAACAGGTTGACATTTTGTTTGTCGGTTAGAACGAAAGCTTTGAAAGTATTTTATGTTGAAAGAAACTCATACCGTAAAGCGGTAAATATTGAAGAGAAAAAAATACGTTTTCAACATTTGCCATCATAACGGTTGACGAGAAACTCAATTTGTGACAAATTCTAATTGTGATATTCCTCTTCACAACGTTTGACTAAACATTAAAATCTGGAAAATACACACTTAAACATCTTTCAGAATAATAGAAAGCTTTAATAACCGGTTCGACATCATGTAAACTTTCAGTTTTGAAAATTTGATACTATCATCAGTTTGTCGGATATTAAAACCATTTGCGCAAATTGTCATTTTTTATGTTTAGCGTTTTACCATGTGTAAGTCCTGAAAATTGTATGCACCTTCTAAGATCCGGCAGAACAACCAATTATAAAATAAGAGTGAAGAAAATATACCTTTGTAACCTTACAGTACATGTGGCAATTGTCGTGAATGTTCACCCCCGATACTATACTTAACTGACATATCTACACTGAATATTGGGGAATATATATAATAATATTTTGTGAAAGATATATCGACAGTTTCCAATCTAATCTTTCAAAGATTGTTGGCTTTTGCAAAGACCAGAATGTAGGCCGAACCTGAAAATGTCTGTACAAATGTCAGGGATCAACTAGACTCAGTTGAATCAGGTTTGGAGTCAGTGTGATATTTAGGAATTACGATAAAACAACCCATGTGTAATTGTATCAGGACTGACCAGCGTTTCCTTCCATCCAAGTACACAGACACAAACATACACACACAAGCACACACGCACACATTCAATGTTTATGTGACTTCCTATGATCTCGATCTGTAACATATAAGCTAGTACATAAAATACGCTGCAAACAATACTGTTTAGTTTGTTTTTACAGTGACGTTCATGCAACAAATTTCCGTACACCGTTTTTATCAACTTGTTCAAGGTGTCAGCTGGAGCAGATTTTATTGAAGATCATTTATGCTACGTGTCCGCAGGCTCTGTGGCTATATGAAACCTTTCACTTCAGATTAAACTAAAGTGACCGTACTACTTTCACATAATTAAATAAAACCGTTCCTCAACCTCACAAACTGTACTTTCAAGCTTACCTTATGGACCAGTTGTCACCAAGACGACCCTCAATGAAGTTAAACAAGTAGGGGGAGGCTTTTTACCCGTTTATTTCGCAGACGTGTTGTAACTGAACCACGCTGAAAAGAAACACAAGTTAAATCATCAGAAGGAAACTTATTTTTATAGGCTTCCTCTTCCTGTGTGTTTATTGTCCTCAAAAAGTGTCTTCATTACAAACAAACGAACAGAACACTTTTTGCGAACAATAAAAGGCGTGGTCATCGTACAAGTGACAGAACGTTTAATTCCCAACGATGTTATACTGTGTATTATAATGCAATTCTCTTCTACTTTATTTTATTATATTTTATTTGCTAAATATGTTAAAACAGTTTTGTTAACTTGTTTTATTGCAAGAAAGTACTTTAATCATGTAGACACGTTAACTTGATGTATTTTCTGTAACTGATTCTGTAGTATCTAAAAACATTTTCTTCGGCTGTCAAGCTCCGACAATTGTGGGGAAAGTTCTAACGATGCATCTTTTCATCTGCAAAGATTCCACAATCTGTGTAGAGGGCGGTATTTATGTACCACACTAAAATCCCTTTCTCTACGAGATCTGTTTGAACTTGAGGAGTAGTGTCAGGGCAGTGATTCCTGTTTAGAAATGTTTGTAAACTCAGCTGTTACGGGTGCTGAAGATACAAAAATGTGCTATAGTTTGTCACTGTTAACGCAATTTTAAAGAAGTTTTGGTCGTTCACTTTGTACCGCATGTAAATATAAAGAAAAGTTGTACACTGTACATAAATAAGGACTTTTTGTAATATTATCTCTGCCATTATGGTAACTGAGCCCCTTCAATTATATTCTGTTTTTAAATCCCCCCCCCCCCAAAAAAAACCTCCCCATCCCACTTCCTCCCATACCAGACGTATACGTGGTTGCGCACCTATCAGACATTCCGTACAGTCAGTAAGTCTGAATTTCCAAACGAACGTTTCATTTTTTTCCCCACGAAAAGTGAGGCACGATTCAAGTGACGTTAGTAGGGGTAGGCGATCCCATTGTTACTGACCCTGACTATACGCTCCTTTTATGTTGACATGCTCACTGTCAGCAGATGCTACTACCGATTCTCAGAGTATTCACATTGCAACAGCTAATATATGTGAAGACAGTATACATTGCAGACTGAACATCATTCGAAAACACTTCCTATAATTTGTGATGACTCTGAAGTTGAGTCACCTGTACCATCACCTTAACCATCACCTGGACAATCTGAACCCGCAACACAGAATCGCTGTTGGTATGTCCATATGTTAGCAGACTATGTGACCAGATTGAAAGTGCAGAAGAAGATCACAGTCATTTTATAGCAGCATATGTAATTTCAACTTCATCAAATGAACATTGTTGTTTAATTGGGACGTAGGAAACTATTTGCAATAAAATATTTATGCATACTCATCTTTATTACCTTTTATTTTAAGGCAATGAAAGCTTAATTGCAAAAACATACTTTTCCTCTGCAAAAACAAGAATTTTAGTTATGATCAAAGATAGTAAGAATATCAATGCCATGTCTACAACGTTTGTCTGAGTCAATTATGCTTAATAAGAAAATCGTTCGTAATTATAGTAATCCCGTAAAGCCTCATTGACCATGCAGTGTGTCATTCTGCATTGACGAAATAACAGATTATCATTAGTTTCAAGAAGTAAGCCTTATCTCAATAACTGAATAAGGTTAATTTCGAAACACTATATCAACTAAACCGTACCTACCATTTATTCAAAGTGAGAAAAGAGGGAAACAACAAGTTGTTTTGAAAGGTTCATGGTTATCTAATAACATTCACAAGAAAAAAGTGAAGGAGAGTTACTTCATTCTCAGGTGCGTATCCAGGGGGGGGGGCGTTGGGGCGCGCCCCCGGGTAAGGAAAAGAGGAGAAAAAAAAGAGAAGGAAAAAGGGAAAAGAGGGGGGGAAAGAAAAGGAGGAGAGGAAGGAAGGGGAAAGAAAAAAAAAGAGAGAAAAAGGAAAAAAGGAGGGAGTAGAAGATAGCCAAGACCTCGGGAAGAGAAAGAGGAACAGTCATAGTTAAAGCGCTGATCCCTATAATATACACAGGGTAGCCAGTGACAGATCAAGGATTACGGAGGGGGTGTGCGCCTCACCCTACCCCTTACACCGACAACTCCATTTTTGACGTTTCCATTTTTCCTCTCTCACTAATGTATCTATATAAATACTATATATGGTCTATCATAACGCGTGTGTGTGTATGGACGCCTTAAACAATTGTACAATTGTGCTATATGGAACCAACTGTGGCTGGTCTTGAACTCGACCGAGTCGTCGGGGTACATGACGCATTTCGGGAAGGGGGCGACCGCCCCCCCCCCGAACAAATTTTCTTCATGACATCGCTAGTAATTTCAAAATAGACAATGCTTAGATGCAACTTACAAGGCCTGGGAAGTGTCATTTCCAGCGATCTGGGAGGCATTTTCGGCCAAAAATGTTCTTGTACGCTTCGCGCCAACTCATGGTGGCGCTTCGCTTAGATAGTTTGCTTACAGGCTTCGCTCCTCCCTTGGCAATTACTCGCTACACGCCTGTGCGAATTTGTAAAGCAAAGAGCAGATATAACATCATATCAGTGAGCATTGAAATGCATGTTTCCACGATGAACAGCCTCAAAAACTGTCTATGTGTGTAGTTAAAGGCGTAGGAGCCCAATTGTTCAACATATCAATGCCAATATCATATAAGCAAGCATCGGTCATTACAGTGCATGGCATCGTGTACCGCACGGTCCGTGAAAGTTGCACAGTATACCGCTGGATGCTATGTAAACAACCAAATGTCTTATGTAGATGGAGAAAAATCATACAGATCCATTTATGTCAAAACTCTCTTTTACAGTAGTAATGTCGGCCAAGCTTACAACTTTATTTTAATTACCAAGGAGATCATTTTTATGCTATTCATTGCTATTTATTTTTCTTTCAGTAGGTGCCCGAAAAAGATGGGGAAAAATTTGGTTGCGGGTGGGGGGGGAGGGGGGCTGCAGCCACCGCCTCCTACGGGACCTACGCCTATGTGTGTAGTGTTCGGTTTCGATATACCTGATATCGGAAATATCTGCTATTTTTCATTTCCTTCAACCAAGTTTTATAATAGCCATTATAAGAGGTTGCAATATTTATACACCAATAAATTAACTGTGTCGGAATTTTAGAAAATTTCCTCACCAACATTCTTCATCATACTTTCCTCTACTCGTGCAACTTTGACCTGTCTGTTAGGGGTTCAAGGAGGTTTTTCTATATTGCTTGTCCATAGATTGAATTTTCTGCAACATTATGGGTATGTTTTGAAGTGATTTTATTCACGAGAAATCTGAATTTTCAAATTCTCAACAAATAATGGGCTTAAAACATTGAAAAGTGGGGCTTTCGGATATTGTGGGCCGTGACGTAGAATCACCTACAAAAGCAATGATCCATAGGACATGCAATGAGGTCGAACATGATGTGTGACTGGTGACAATCTGCAAAAAGGTTATGGATGGAAAAAACTTTTGGGAAACACTTGGTTCTCAGGCAAAAGTGTACATCTGGTTGGTCATTTTCAAGCCCGAGAAGTGCTATTTCCGGTGATCTGGGGGGTATCAAAACCAGAAATTTTCTTGTACGCTGCGCGCCAACCGATGGTGGAGCTCCGCTTAGATAGTAATTAGCGCCCCCCGGGTTAGAAAATCCTGGATACGCGCCTGATTCTTATTACAAAAGGAAAAACGGACCGTATCGGAAAGATTCAGTTTGGAAAGAAAGCAATTCACATCAAGAATTCTGTAAAATGAAACGTACATTGAATTTACTTTGAGGTAACGCACCTCCGTTTAGGAAAATAGAAGATCGTTTTCCAATTTTCAAGAAGGATTAAAGCATCAAGCGCAGTTCAAATATCAAAGAAATCCTAACGAGTCAACTATTCCAGGTACATTGACCCTGATATCATAAAATCCTAACGAGTCAACAAATCCAGGTAAATTTGACCCTGATGTCATAAAATCCTAACGATTCAACTAATCCAGGTACAGTGATCCTGATATCATAAAATGCTAACAGCTAGGCTACTGATAACTGATAACAGTCTAGGCTACTGACAAAAGGCTTTTGTGTAATGTAAGGGTTACGTAAAGTACAAAACAATATGTATAAAAAATACAACAATATTTGGCGGCTAGTTGAGACTCGACTTGTTACTTATCATAACGTTGCTGTTTCAACAATAACTCTGGCCTATACTAGACTTGGTACATGCGTTTGCTGCTTGAACAATAATTTGGTCTAGTCAACAATCTTTATATACGTTTACTGCTTAAACAATGACCAAAGAAAAAACTACAGTAAGTAAGTCTCAAAAACGTTATCTGTTACGTAAGAGTTACATATTTAACTTGTTATTTTTTTTATTTTACACAAAACAGATAGAACATACCTGTAATAAACTAGGACTAAATTTCAACGGAAGCGATACAGTAAGTACCGATAACCCTTAAAAAGCACTATGTGATGTAATGGTTAAATTATGTAAGCGTGCACTTTTTTATATAAGTTCAAAGCCACAACCATACCCAGCCCTTTCGTCTTATACAATTACTTGTAAGGAGTCACTCAACCCCCACCCTAATATCGCCTTACAGTATTATACACGGGCGTTATATATCAACAGCTGCCGTGGCGCATCGGTTGAGCACTGTACCTGCAGTGCGATAGGAATTTTGAGCTCCTGGGTTCCATCCCCGGTGCCGGCAGATTGCTTTTGCCGCGCTCTCATACGGTCGCTTGCTTTTATTAGGGCCTTAAAGTATTATACACCAGCGTTATATATCAACAGCTGCCGCGGCGCATCGGTTGAGCACTGTAGCTGCAGTGCGATAGGTATTTTGAGCTCCTAGGATCGATTAACATATCGACTGGGTAAACGTTGTAAGCAACACAATAGTTATAATTATTCAATCTGATCGACAAGTAGAGTACCATTTTCGTATGTGAGTTTCAGTTAAGGATTTAACGTAGGAAATTAACCTTGTCGCTCTTAAAATAATTTACCTATCTAACCGGTGATGTCCTAACAGTACCGAATATAATTTCGTAAGTGACAATTTGGGCACTAATTAGTTTCTCTGTCGTATCAATGAAATGATACTGCTCTCTTTTTGTGTACATACAGCACGTATACTAATGATAACAGTATAAGGAACCTGTCCAACTAATCATAGCTAAATTATCTAGAAGATACAAAACAATCCAGCAATTAACAACTTGCAAAGAGATTACCCTCTGTGCCTACTGACACTTGCCCCGCCATGGCACATTTAACGTTGGAGCCATTCTTCGATCAGAGATCCGATGACCCTTGATCCAGCAGTAGCAGCGCTGTAGCCTACTCCTAGACATACTTTGGGGCACTGCTGCTAAACATAAACAGATAATTGGAGCTCAAGGAGAGATTCTCTCCCTGAAAATAATTTAAGATAAAATACATTCGGCATGGGTTTACTACAAATATAGTAGAATAAAGATAATAAAAGAGCCAACGTTAAAACGACGGCAATCTATACAGTTACCTTTGAATTGTTCTCTTTAACAGACACTTAAAGACTTCCTCAGTTCGGTAAGACGACTTTGGATCATGTATGTTGGAGAGTATCATGGTATTCGGGGAGCGTCCATTTAGATAAGTGTCAGCGTCCTGATATGTTCTTAGCTAGATGTCAATGATGTTTGTATTAACTTACACCTACATGTAATGTACTTGGAGTAAAATGTTGTATCGCTTGTTTGTATATCAATAAACTACTTCATTATAAGGTCACAAGCTCAAAGTAGGTTAATAGCCACAATTGTAAAAGTTTGCGTTCTTCTGATTTAGGTATATTATATCAATGGTAAACTTATGTTTCGCCTCCAACAGAAGAATATAATTTTAGCATCCTGATGAAACATGGCAATCGGTTCCGATGCATACCGTTAAATCGTGAAATATACATTAGACATTAACACACTTTGCATTTTGCAATGACCTCTAATCTTGGTTTGTGAATATCCGTAATGTCATATTTGTTTTGCATCACTGGTTGATGACCAGTATATATGTCATCTAGTCTGAGGACATGAGATTTGCTATTCCATGACTCCCCCACTCTGTATTTAATTGCAGACAACAAATCTTTCAGATCATCATTATTTGTCCTTGTATCACGATACTGTGCTCACACTTTTCGAAAGCGGTATTAATGAATGGCTCTGGGTAAGTCATTAATAATGCAATAAGCGCTGTGTGTGGAACTTATTTTTAAATTGTATTTCTTTGATATGTTGTTACATATGCCAGTCACACAGCCAAAAGGAATGTCTGCACAGAAGGCTGTGAAGGTATATATATAGGCTACACATGCAAGGGGGTTGAACGTTTCGATTTTAGCAGGATCTTCTTCAAAGTATATGCTAGGAATCAAAACGTAAGGCTCTCTCACGTTTACACATTCAAAGGCATATATTTGCATGTTTATTCAACAAATAGTTAAACAGTGGTATCTACGTGAACAATTTTATCTCCAAACTTTGTACTCTTAGCGGAATTATTTTTACTTTGTATACTGATAAGATTGATTAGTGGTGATAAAGAGCTTGATATAACGATGTGTTGCTACTTGGAACTTTCAAGAAATTATTTGATAATGATTTCCATTGAATAATTCCGCCTTTTAATCATTTTCTTGCAATAGACTTACGAAATCAAATGATGAAGAAAAAGAACACCAAGCGAAGCTGCAAGCGGCAAAGTCAAATAAGTTTTATACAGGATATGGTGAAGTCCAGATATTGTCCTATAAAAGTATTATGAATTACTTGTGACTACTGCCGAAGTAGAGTCTTAAGTGGAGTGTTAAGTGCAATGTGTTCGAATGGTTATTTATTTTTATCTGCTGACGATATACATTTGGGTGTGCAGTATCAAGCTTACTTAATACAAAACAATTTTTTGTTACGAAAGTGTCATAGGTTTCATCTTTCTATTATTCTAGTTTTCTTTGCAAATCAGTTATTGTTATCCAAAATCCATTGACCTTTCACTTTCACAAGTGCATGTTTTGTTTTTATCATTACAAACAAAGATGACAGCAATGACCAAAGTTTTAAACATTCACTTTAACTAAAAAGTCAACTTCGTAATATTCTTTCAAGCTCTTGACTTTTTTTCCTTCTTCGATTTTTTTTTATCTTCACCGAATATATTTTGCTTCATAAACTGTTATTGACATTGTAGAATGCTTGTCCGATAAAAAAGACAACAGTTGGTTCAAAATGTTCCCACATTTTTTTTGGGCCTCACATTTAATCTGAAAGGATTATGCTACAGGGAATAGAAAAATGATTTTTATGAAATATCCGGATGCTTAAACCGTATTACTTTATTTGAGGTTGTCATCTTTCTCATCCATGCAGATCATTCAATACACTGGCAGGTTTGCAAATCCGGAGAAACTATCAAGAAAAACCAAGGTGATTAAAAGAAACAATCAATTTTATTGTCATTTAAATATCTCCACTACGGTAATTTTAAATTCAAAATTAAGTCATTGTTTTTGTTGAATTATCCTTTTAAAATTAAATTGGGCTAAGGTCAACATTTTATTGAAATTATTAATTCTGTTATTTAAATGACAGTCTCAATACCAAAGTCTCGAAGACGGAGAAACGGGTAAGTAATATTTCAACTGACTATTTATTGTTGAAAGAAAACAAAATGTTTAAGAAGTAATCTTTGGGATTGACTGATTCTCGATAACCTAAACAAAATTTCAGCGCAGTTTATACTTTAAAATGCAAACAGTTCACATTTGTTTAATTCACAGGCAAACACGCAGAAAGTAGAATGGTCAAGTTTACCGAAAGTTTGCTTGAGCTCTTCTGGACAGTGCAAGAAAATTTCTGAATATTTTCAATATCTTGATAGTCAGGTACGTTGTACTTATATTGATCAGATCAACTTGTATTTTGGTTTTAGTTTTGATGCATGTGCTATACTTTTCACTCAACGCAAATATGCCTTACTTTATGTCCATTCTTAGAATGAACCATGCGTAATGTCACTCTTTACATAGAAACAATGAATACTAGACTCAGTTGAATCATAATTTGAGTAAGTTTAATATTTTGGAATTACGATAAAACAACCCATATTTAATTTAATCAGGACTAAACATCGTTACCTTCCATGCAAGTACACAAACATCCCCCCCTCCCCCACGCACACACATCCAATGTTTATGTGACTTTCCTCTGTGCTTTGATATCGATTTATAACAGATAGGCTAAAACATAAAATATGCAGCAAACAATATTTTTTATTTTGTTTTTACAGTGACGTTTGCAACAATGTTCGTGTTACGTTCCTAACAACTTTTTAAATGTTTCAGCAGGAGCAGTTTTAATTGAAGATCATTTTCAATATGTGTGCGCACGCTCTGTGGCTTGGAAACGAGGTTATATTATTCCTTTCAATTCAGATTAAACTAAAGTGACCGTACTACATTCACATAATGGACAAATCCGTTCCTTAACCTCACAAACCGTACTTTCAAGCTTACCATGTGGACCAGTTGTCACCGATACGAGTCTCAATGAAGTTAAACACTTAGGCAGAAGTAGTTAACCCTTTTATTTCGCAGACGTATAATAACTGACCCACGGTGAAAAGATCGTTGCCTAGTAGCGGCTTATTGGGGTTTACGGCTTCTTTATATATACATATGGTTTCTGGAACTGCAGAGAACAAGCGACACCAATCCGAACCAGGAGAGGGATAAAACATGCACGTTACATAGTACTTACATATACAAAGAAGAGAGGTTAATATAAAAGGCCACACCCTAAAACACCATTGGGCGACAGCAGCAGTGACCTTTGTGCGACCTGAACCTAACGGAAATTTCCCTTGCAAACCATGGCACGCTTAGGAAAACACATCGGAAACGATGGCACCAGTAGAAACAAACTACCACGACAAATAACTTGGAGCAGACGTTACCTCTAGTTATCTCTAGTTGATTAAAATAACCGAGGACACGAAAATACTCATGCATGGTTGTTATACGCATTATCGAAATACGTAAATAATATCTTTTGTTCATGTCATTTCATTGATTGTTAAAATTATGTAACTGCAACGGTATGATATAGTAAAACGTGCTATACGCACTTCGTCTTTTTGCTCCAACTACAGTGAAGTTGAGTGAACCACTAGTTCTTGATAAATTGTATTCTAGAAGTAAATGTGTTTGCTGCTGCCCTTTCGAGTCTATCACAAAATAACTGTAATTTACAAGACACAAGTAAACTAATCAGAAGAATCTTACCTTTTAGGCTTCCTATTCCTGTTTGTATATTGTCCTTAAAAATGTCTTCTTTACAAACAAACAAGAGACATTTTTGCGGACAACAAAAGGCGTGGTCATCGTTCAAGTGTCAGGTCGTTTACTTACCAACGATGTTATACTATGTATTATAATGCAATTCTCTTCTACTTTATTTTATTCTTTTATATTTTATTTGCTAAAAAATGTTAATACAGCTTTTTAAAATTGTTTTATTCCGAGAAATTACTTTAATCATGTAGAAACGTTAACGTGGTGAGTACTCTGTAACTGATTCTGTAGTATCTAAGAAAATACCTTCGGCTGTCAAACTCCGTCAATTGTGGGGAAAATTCAAAAAATGCATCTTTTCATATGCAAACATTCCACAATTTATTTACAGGGCGGTATTTGTAACATTATATAGTCGCACTTGAATCCCTTTCTCAACGAGATCTGTTTGAAACTAGGGAGTGGTTGGTGTGAGATAGATTCCTATTCACAAAATGTTTGTAAATCTCAGCTGTAACGGGTGATAAGATACAAAATTGTGCTATAGTTTTCTACCTTTAAAGTAATTTTGAAGAAAGTTTGGTCGTTTACTTTGTACTGCATATAAATATAAAGACAAATTGTACACTTTACATAAGGACTTTTTGTAATATTATCTCTGCCATTATGGTAACTGAGCCCCTTCAATTATATTCTGTTTTTAAATCTACCCCCCCCCCCAAACAAAACCTCCCATCCCACTCCCTGCCATCCCAACAGTATACGTGGTTACGCACCTGTCAGACATTCCATAAAGGAAATCTCAGTTTTCCAAACAAACGTTTCATCTTTTTTCCAACGAAAAGTGAGGCACGATTCAAGTGACGTTAGTAGGGGTATAGGCGATCCCATTGTTACTGACCCTGACTATACGCTCTTATTCATTTGACATACTCACTGTCAGCAGATGCTACTTACGCTTCTCAGCTATCCACATTGCAACAGCTAATATATGTGAAGACAGTATACATTGCAGACTGATCATCATTCGAAAACGCTTCCTGTAATTTGTGATGACTCTGTGGTTGAGTCACCTGGGCCATCACCTGGACCATCACCTGGACCATCGAAACCCGCAATACATAATCGTTGTTGGTATGTCCATATGTTAGGAGACTATCTGACCAGATTGAAAGTTCAGAAGAAGATCCCAGTCATTTTATAGCAGCATATGAAATTTCAACTTCATCAATGAACATTGTTGTTTAATTGGGACGTAGGAAGCAATTTGCAATAAAACATTTATGCATACACATCTTTATTATCTTTTACTTTAAAGCAATGAAATCTTTATTGCAACAACATACTTTTCCTCTGCAAAAACAAGAAACTTACTTATGATCAAAGATAGTCGGTATATCAATGCCATGTCTACAACTTTTGTTTGAGTCAATTATGCTTAATAAGAAAATCGTTCGTAATTATAGTAATCCCGTAAAGCCTCATTGGCCATGCAGTGTGTCATTCTGCATTGACGAATTAACAGATTTTCATTAGTTTCAAGAAGTAAGCCTTACCTCAATAACTGAATAGGGTTAATTTCGAAACACTATATCAACCAAACCGTAGCTAGCTATAGCTACCGTTTATTCAAAGTGAGAAAAGAGGGAAACATCAAGTTGTTTTGAAAGGTTAATGGTTATGTAATAACATTCACAAGAAAAAAGTAAAGGAGAGTTACTTCATTCTATTGCAAAAGGAAAAACGGACCGTATCGGAAAGATTCAGTTTGGAAAGAAAGCAATTCACATCAAGAATTCTGTAAAATGAAACGTATATTGAATTTACTTTGAAATAACGCACCTCCGTATGGGACAATAAAGAGATCGTTTTCCAATTTTCAAGAAGGATTAAAGCAATAAGCGCAGTTAAAATATCATAGAAATCCTAACGAGTCAACTATTCCAGGTACATAGACCCTGATATCATAAAATCCTAACGAGTCAACTAATCCAGGTATATTACCCCTGATTTCATAAACTCCTAACGAGTCAACTAATCCAGCTACATTGACCCTGATATCATGAAATCCTAACGAGTCAACTAATCCAGGTACATTGACCCTGATATCATAGAAATCCTAACTAGTCAACTACTCCAGGTACATTGACCTTGATATCACAGAAATCCTAACGAGTCAACTAATCCAGGTACATTGACCCTGAGATCATAAAATCCTAACGATTCAACTAACCCAGCTACATTGACCATCATATCATAGAAATCCTAACTAGTCAACTATTCCGGGTACATTGACCCTGATATCATAAAAATCCTAACGAGTCAACTAATCCAGCCTAGGTACATTAATCCTGTTCGGGACTACTCGATCGTTAATTTTAGAGGGCTTTTCACATAAACTGAATATAACTGGGGAAAAAAAAAAAGATTCGCTATAAAGAATATTTAAATTTCAATTAAACCAAACTGCCAACAGTCTAGGCTACTGACAAAAAGATTTTTGTGTAATGTAAGGGTTACGTAAAGTACAAAACAATATGTCGCCGCATTTCAAACATGTTGGCAACTGGTTTAGACTAGACTTGTTACGTATGTTAACTTTGCTGTTTCAACAATAACTCTGGCCTATAATAGACTTTGTATATGCGTTTGCTGCTCGAACAATAACTCTGGTGAAGACAACACTTGTGATATATGATTAAGGTTAAACAATGACCAAAGAAAGAGCTCCAGTAAGTAAGTCTCAAATTTTTTTTTACACAAAACAGCAAGAACATACCAGCAATAAACTAGAATTAAATTTCAACGGGAACGATACAGTAAGTACCGATAACCCTTAAATAGCACTTTGTAATATAATGGTTATATTATGTAAGGGTACACTTTTTTATATAAGTTAAAAGCCACAACAATACCCATCTCTTTCGTCTTATACAATTACTTGTAAGGAGTCACCAGTATTAAACACGAGCGCCATATATCAACAGCTGCCGTGGCGCATCGTTTGAGCACTGTACCTGCAGTGCGATAGGTATTTCAAACTCCTGGGTTCGATCCCCGGTGCCGGCAGATTGCTTTTGCAACGCTCCCATACGGTCGCTTGCTTTCATTAGGGCCTTAAAGACGTATACACGAGTGTTATATATCAACAGCTGCCGTGGCGCATCGGTTGAGCACTGTACCTGAGGTGCGATAGGTATTTTGAGCTCCTGGGTTCGATTAACATATCGACTGGGTAAACGTTGTGAGCAACACAATAGTTATAATTATTCAATCTGATCGGCAAGTAGAGTACCATTTTCATTTGTGAGTTTGGGTTAAGGCATTCTGTGCGTTAATGGATAGGCCATCAATGCAATCCAGAGTACTGTACGCCCCTCTCTGGAACGTTCTTCCTGTATGTTTATGATGTTTGGGAAGGGGAGTTAATCGGAAGGATAAGAACATTTCAAGGGGATGTCTCACGGATTTAACGTAGGAAATTAACTGTGTCGCTCTTAAAATAATTTACCTATCTCACCGGTGATGTCCTAACAGCACCGAATATAATTTCGTAAGTGACAACTTGGGCACTAATTAGTTTCTCTGTCGTATTAATGAAATAGTACTGCTCTCTTTTTGTGTACAAACAGCACGTATACTAATGATAACAGTATACGGAAACTGTCCAACCAATCATAGCTAAATTATCTAGAAGATACAAAACAATCCAGCAATTAACATCTTGCAAAGAGTTTTCCCTCTGGCACATTTAACGATGGATCTATTCTTCCATCAGATCTCCGATGATCCAGCGGTGGCAGCCCTGTAGCCTACTCCTAGACATACTTGCTACTGCTGCTAAACGTAAACAGATAATTGGAGCTCAGGGAGACATTCTCTCCCTGAAGATAAAATACATTCGGCATGCGTTAACTACAAATACAGTAGAATAAAGATAATCAAAAAGCAACCGTTTAAACGACGGCAATCTATACAGTTACCTTTGAATTGTTCTCTTTAACAGACACTTAAAGACTTCCTCAGTTCGGTAAGACAACTTCGGATAATGTAGGTTGGAGAGTATCATGGTATTCGGGAGCGTCAATTTAGATAAGTGTCAGCGTCCTGATATGTTCTTATAGCTAGATGTCAATGATGTTTATATAAACTTAAACCTACATGTAATGTACTTGGAGTAGCATGTATCGTTTTTTGTTATCAAGCAACTACGTAATTATAATGTTACAAACTCAACGTAGGTTAATAGCCACAATTGGAGACGTTTGTGTTCTTCTAATTTAAGTAGATTAGGTCAGTGGTAAACGTATGTTTCGCCTCTAAAAAATAAAAGTTAAGCATCCTGTTGAAACTGGCAATCAGTTCCGATACTTACCGTTAAATCGAGATATACGCATTAGACATTAACACACTTTGCATCTGGCATCCACCTCTAATCTTGGTTTGTGAATATCCGCAATATGATATTTGTTTTGCATTATTGGTTGATGACCAGTATATATGTCATCTAGTCTGAGGATTTGAGATTTGCTATTCCATGACTCCCCCACTCTGTATTTATTGCAGACAACAAATCTTACAGATCATTATTATTTGTCCTTGTATCACAATACTGTGCTCCAACTTTTCGAAAACGGTATTAATGAATGGCTCTGGGTAAGTCATTAATAATGTAGTTAGCGCTGTGTGTGGAACTTATTTTCAAATTGTATTTCTTTGATATGTTGTTACATCTGCCAGTCAGACAGTCAAAAGGAATGTCTGCACAGAAGGCTGTGAAGGTATATATGCTATATAAGCGATAGGATTGAACATTTAGATTTTAGCAGGATCTTCTTCAAAGTATATGCTAGGAATCAAAACGTAAGGCTCTCTAACGTTTACACATTCAAGGGCATGTATTTGCATGTTTATTCAACAAATAGTTAAACAGTGGTATCTACGTGAACAATTTTATCTGCAAACTTTGGTCTCTTAGCGGAATTATTTACTTTGTATACTGATATGATTGATAAGTAGTGATAAAGAGCTTGATATAACGATGTGTTGTTACGTGGAACTTTCAAGAAATTATTTGATAATGATTTTCATTGAATGATTCCGCCTTTTAATCATTTTCTTCCAATAGACTTACGAAGCGAAATCAAATGATAAAGAAAAAGAACACCAAGCGAAGCTGCAAGCGGTAAAATCAAATAAGTTTATACAGGATATAGTTATATAGTTAAGTTATATATAATTTCCGAATATTGTTCTCATAAAAGTATTATGTATTATTACATGTGACTACTGCCGAAGTAGAGTCTTAAGTAGAGTCTTACGTGTCATGTGTCCGAAAGGTTAAATATTTTTATCTGCTGACACGGTTGGACGATATACATTTGGGTGTGCAGTATCAAACTTACTTAATTCAAAATAATTTTTTGTTACGAAAGTGTCATAGGTTTCATCTTTCCATTATTCTATAGTTTTCTTTGCAAATCAGTCATTTTCATCCAAATTCATTGACCTTTCACTTTCACGAGTGCATGTTTTGTTTTTATCATCACAAATAAAGGTAACAGCAATGACCAAAGTTTTAAACATCCACTTTAAATAAAAAGTCAACTTCGTAATATTTTTGTAAGCTCTTGACTTTTGTTCCTTGTTTGATTTTGTTTTGTTTTATTTGTTTTGTACCTTCACCGAATATATTTTGCTTCATGAACTGTTATTGACATTGTAGAATGCTTGTCCGATAAAAAAGACAACAGTTGGTTCAAAATGTTCACACATTTTTTTTTGGGCCTCACATTTAATCTGAAAGGATTATGCTACAGGGAATAGAAAAATGATTTGTATGAAATATCCGGATGCTTAAACCGTATTACTCTATTTGAGGTTGTCATCTTTCTCATCCATGCAGATCATTGAAAAGGTTATTAAATACACTGGCGGGTTTGTAAATCCGGAGAAACTATCAATAAAAACCAAGGTGATTAAAAAGAAACAATCAATGTTATTGTCATTTAAATATTTCCGCTACGGTAATTTTCAATTCAAAATGAAGTCATTGTTTTTGTTGAATTATCCTTTTAAAAGTAAATTGGGCTAAGGTCAACATTTTATTAAAATTATTCATTATGCTATTTAAATGACAGTCTCAAGACCAAAGTCTCGAAGACGGAGAAACGGGTAAGTTACTTGAACTCACTATTTATTGTTAAAAGAAAAAATGTTCAAGATGTAATCTTTGGGATTGACTGATTGTCGATAACCTAAACAAAATTTCAGCGCAGTATATACTTTAAAATGCAAACAGTTCACATTTGTTTAATTCACAGGCAAACACGCAGAAAGTAGAATGGTCAATTTTACCAAAAGTTTGCTTGAGCTCTTCTGGGAAGTACAAGAAAACTTCTGAATATTTTCAACATCTTGATAGTCAGGTACGTTTTACTTAGATCAGATAAACTTGTAATGTTGGTTTTAGTTTTGATGCCTGTGCCATACTTTCCACGCAAGTCAAATGTTTAATATTCTATGTCCATTCTTAGAAGGAACCATGCGTTATGTCACTCTTTACATAGAAACAATGAACACTAGACTCATTTCAATCAGAATTTGAGTAAGTGTAATATTTTTGAAATACGATAAACAATCCACGTGTAATTGAATCAGGACTGAACATCGTTACCTTCCATCCAAGTACACAAAACACCCCCCTCCCCCCCCCCACACACACACATTCAATGTTTATGTGACTTCCTCTGTAATTTGATATCGATCTATAACAGATAGGCTAGTAGGTGAAATACGCAGCAAACAATACTTTATTTTGTTTTTACAGAGAAAAATTTCCGTGTTCCGTTCCTACCAACTGTTTAAAGGTTTCAGCAGGAGCAGATTTAATTGAAGATCATTTTCAATATGTGTGCGCACACTCTGTGGCTTGGAAACGAGGTTTCGTCATTCCTTACAATTCAGATTAAACTAAAGTGACCATACTACATTCACATAATGGACAAAACCGTTCCTCAACCTCACAACCCGTACTTTCAAGCTTACCATGTGGACCAGTTGTCACCGATACGAGTCTCAGTGAAGTTAAACACTTAGGCAGAAGTAGTTAACCCTTTTATTTCGCAGACGTGTAATAACTGACCCACGGTGAAAAGATCGTTGCCTAGTAGCGGCTTATTGGGGTTTACGGCTTCTTTATATATACATATGGTTTCTGGAACTGCAGAGAACAAGCGACACCAATCCGAACCAGGAGAGGGATAAAACATGCACGTTACATAGTACTTACATATACAAAGAAGAGAGGTTAATATAAAAGGCCACACCCTAAAACACCATTGGGCGACAGCAGCAGTGACCTTTGTGCGACCTGAACCTAACGGAAATTTCCCTTGCAAACCATGGCACGCTTAGGAAAACACATCGGAAACGATGGCACCAGTAGAAACAAACTACCACGACAAATAACTTGGAGCAGACGTTACCTCTAGTTATCTCTAGTTGATTAAAATAACCGAGGACACGAAAATACTCATGCATGGTTGTTATACGCATTATCGAAATACGTAAATAATATCTTTTGTTCATGTCATTTCATTGATTGTTAAAATTATGTAACTGCAACGGTATGATATAGTAAAACGTGCTATACGCACTTCGTCTTTTTGCTCCAACTACAGTGAAGTTGAGTGAACCACTAGTTCTTGATAAATTGTATTCTAGAAGTAAATGTGTTTGCTGCTGCCCTTTCGAGTCTATCACAAAATAACTGTAATTTACAAGACACAAGTAAACTAATCAGAAGAATCTTACCTTTTAGGCTTCCTATTCCTGTTTGTATATTGTCCTTAAAAATGTCTTCTTTACAAACAAACGAGAGACATTTTTGCGGACAACAAAAGGCGTGGTCATCGTTCAAGTGTCAGGTCGTTTACTTACCAACGATGTTATACTGTGTATTATAATGCAATTCTCTTCTACTTTATTTTATTCTTTTATATTTTATTTGCTAAAAAATGTTAATACAGCTTTTTAAAATTGTTTTATTCCGAGAAATTACTTTAATCATGTAGAAACGTTAACGTGGTGAGTACTCTGTAACTGATTCTGTAGTATCTAAGAAAATACCTTCGGCTGTCAAACTCCGTCAATTGTGGGGAAAATTCAAAAAATGCATCTTTTCATATGCAAACATTCCACAATTTATTTACAGGGCGGTATTTGTAACATTATATAGTCGCACTTGAATCCCTTTCTCAACGAGATCTGTTTGAAACTAGGGAGTGGTTGGTGTGAGATAGATTCCTATTCACAAAATGTTTGTAAATCTCAGCTGTAACGGGTGATAAGATACAAAATTGTGCTATAGTTTGCTACCTTTAAAGTAATTTTGAAGAAAGTTTGGTCGTTTACTTTGTACTGCATATAAATATAAAGACAAATTGTACACTTTACATAAGGACTTTTTGTAATATTATCTCTGCCATTATGGTAACTGAGCCCCTTCAATTATATTCTGTTTTTAAATCTACCCCCCCCCCCCAAACAAAACATCCCATCCCACTCCCTGCCATCCCAACAGTATACGTGGTTACGCACCTGTCAGACATTCCATAAAGGAAATCTCAGTTTTCCAAACAAACGTTTCATCTTTTTTCCAACGAAAAGTGAGGCACGATTCAAGTGACGTTAGTAGGGGTATAGGCGATCCCATTGTTACTGACCCTGACTATACGCTCTTATTCATTTGACATACTCACTGTCAGCAGATGCTACTTACGCTTCTCAGCTATCCACATTGCAACAGCTAATATATGTGAAGACAGTATACATTGCAGACTGATCATCATTCGAAAACGCTTCCTGTAATTTGTGATGACTCTGTGGTTGAGTCACCTGGGCCATCACCTGGACCATCACCTGGACCATCGAAACCCGCAATACATAGTCGCTGTTGGTATGTCCATATGTTAGGAGACTATCTGACCAGATTGAAAGTTCAGAAGAAGATCCCAGTCATTTTATAGCAGCATATGAAATTTCAACTTCATCAATGAACATTGTTGTTTAATTGGGACGTAGGAAGCAATTTGCAATAAAACATTTATGCATACACATCTTTATTATCTTTTACTTTAAAGCAATGAAATCTTTATTGCAACAACATACTTTTCCTCTGCAAAAACAAGAAACTTACTTATGATCAAAGATAGTCGGTATATCAATGCCATGTCTACAACTTTTGTTTGAGTCAATTATGCTTAATAAGAAAATCGTTCGTAATTATAGTAATCCCGTAAAGCCTCATTGGCCATGCAGTGTGTCATTCTGCATTGACGAATTAACAGATTTTCATTAGTTTCAAGAAGTAAGCCTTACCTCAATAACTGAATAGGGTTAATTTCGAAACACTATATCAACCGAACCGTAGCTAGCTATAGCTACCATTTATTCAAAGTTAGAAAAGAGGGAAACAACAAGTTGTTTTGAAAGGTTACTGGTTGCAAAAGGAAAAACGGACCGTAACGGAAAGATTCAGTTTGGAAAGAAAGTAATTCAGATTAAGAATTCTGTAAAATGAAACGTACATTGAAGTTACTTTGAAATAACGCACCTCCGTATAGGACAATAGAAAGATCGTTTTCCAATTTTCAAGAAGCATTAAAGCAATAAGCGCAGTTAAAATATCATAGAAATCCTAACGAGTCAACTATTCCAGCTACATTGACCCTGATATCATTGAAATCCTAACGAGTCAACTAATCCAGGTACATTACCCCTGATTTCATAAAATCCTAACGATTCAACTAATCCAGCTACATTGACCCTGATATCATAGAAAAATTAACTAGTCAACTATTCCAGCTACATTGACCCTGATATCATTGAAATCCTAACGAGTCAACTAATCCAGGTACATTACCCCTGATATCATAGAAATCCTAACGAGTCAACTAATCCAGGTACATTAACCCTGATATCATAAAATCCTAACGAATCAACTCATCCAGGTACATTGACCCTGATATCACAGAAAAATTAACTAGTCAACTATTCCAGCTACATTGACCCTGATATCATAGGAATCCTAACGAGTCAACTAATCCAGGTACTTTGACCCTGATATCATAGAAATCCTAACGAGTCAACTAATCCAGGTACATTGACCCTGATATCATAGAAATCCTAACGAGTCAACTAATCAAGCTACATTGACCCTGATATCATAGAAATCCTAACGAGTCAACTAATCCAGCTACATTGACCCTGATATCATAGAAATCCTAACGAGTCAACTAATCCAGCTACATTGACCTTGATATCATAGAAATCCTAACGAGTCAACTAATCCAGGTACATTGACCCTGAAATCACAGAGATCCTAACGAATCAACTAATCCAGGTACATTGACCCTGATATCACAGAAAAATTGTCGAGTCAACTACTCCAGCTACATTGACCCCTGATATCATAAAATCCTAACGAGTCAATTAATCCAGTTAAATTGACCTGATATCACAGAAATCCTAACGAGTCAACTTAACCAGCCTAGGTACATTAATCCTGTTCTGGACTACTCGAATCGTTAATTTTAAAGGGCTTTTCACATAAACTGAATGTAACTGGGGAAAAAAGAAAGATTCGCACAAAACGAATATTTAAATTTCAATTCAACCAAAATGATAACAGTCTAGGCTACTGACAAAATGTTTTTGTGTAATGTAAGGGTTACATAAAGTACAAAACAATATGTCGCCGCATTTCAAACATGTTGGCGACTGGTTAAGACTAGACTGTCTTGTTACTTATGTTACCTTCCTTATTCAACAATAACTCAGGCCTATAGTAGACTTGGTACATGCGATAACCCTTAAAAAGCAATATGTAATTTAATGGTTATATTATGTAAGGGTACACAAATCCACAACAATACCCATCTCTTTAGTCTTACAATTACTTGTAAAGAGGCACCCAACCCCCACCCTTGCACATGAAATGTACGAGACTAGCTATTATGACTTTATAAACCCCAAAATTTCTTTCAGGGCGTGAACAGAAAGTATGTGTTGTCATCACGGCAGTTGTTTTGTTGCCATTTGGTCGATTTATCCTTAAAAGTGATACATTGGAATGCATTTTTGAGCTGTTAATATTCTCTGTATGAAGAATGTTATCAAAATACAATTTTTCTTTTTAATTATTAACTCAGTGTATTACAGAGGGCAACCAAACGTAGCATCTGTGACTTTGCAAAGAGCTCTTCAACATCGGATGAAACAATGAGAACACGGAATAGGTCTATATGTTCGCGTTGAGAATTCTTTGTTCGGCTTAAGTTTATAATTAATGCTTCGTTGGCGTAGATCACATCACTACTTTGTACTGGAGCTCCACAAGTGATTTGTCTTTGCTTTCGTCGTTTATTTGTGAAATCTATTAATTTCCTTGTACAGGTGAAAGTGAAACTTTTGTGGCAATCCTTTGTAAAAAAAAACTTGAATGCGTGCGCTCTTCATCAGCATATGTCACTCACAGATATGGTTGTGAATAATTGTCTCTTTTGAGGGCATATCACTAGTCATTAGGTGTTTTGTAACGCCTAAGAGTGTGAACATAAACCATTGCAACAATCCTTGCACTTCTGTTATCCACTTCGTCTTACCAGCATACGTTTAGTGAAGAAAGTTATTCAAGGTAACAAGAAAAGTTGTTCACCCTCAGCATACGATGAACTCATATTTTATTCATTGAAGATATCAACAACATGTTTCAGTCATTATCAGACTTTGTATAAGAACTTTAAATTCGCCAATTCATTGCGATTCAGCCCTTGCAACTGTACCTCGCTTTAACATACAGAGGAAGATGAACCTTCACTGGATCAAGAAGAATACACTGAAAAGTGACCTCATTGCCGTATTTTTAATGGCATTGGCACTGTTTAATAGTACGAATGGTAGGTTATATTGCTATTTTCTCTATATTAGACATAGCTACCGCTAACTCGACTGTTTACAACTAAAATTCCAGATGAAATAGGACATTCCATGTACTCATCTTTATTGCTTTAAATGCAATTTTAATGATCCAAGCCCTTTGTTGTCCTTTGGTTCGATGACCTCAATGTCTACCTCCACAGCTTCGACGACCCGCCTAGTGGCGGATGTTATGGTCTGGGGCAAGTGGTCTACCACTCTCCCCCACTCATGTGAAAAAAAACGTTTATTGTTAAGGGTGCTGAGTTGCAAATTGGATTTATATTTTGAATTTTGGAAGTAATTTATATTCAAAATCTATATTCAACTATTCTTTTTTCTGTCCAAATTTTCGCAACGCTCCAAACGTTTTTGGCGACCTTAAAACGTGTCACGACCTACACTTTGATTTACTTGGCGTCAAAGTGATTGATCGAGCCGTTAAATCGCTTGATTTCTTTACAGGAGTCGCTTCTCTAACCCCTGCGAACTGCACTAAAAAGACTACGTTCGTGGGAGAACATATAGAGCTGGAATGCAACGTTACAAGTAGATATTCATCACTATGGAAATGGAACGACGAGAGACTATTTGCAGGAACTACAAGAACGACGTACTACCAGAATATTGACATAGACGAAGATAAATACTCTTTGAAACTTAATTCTGTCAGTATATTAAATGATGGCACATATTTATGCTTGGAAAATGGTGAAAAACGAATTGAGTACTGTCTGGAAGTTATATGTAAGTTAAACTACCTTTTATGCTTGAACAATACAGTTGGTCTAGCCTGGACTTGTTACATACGTTTGCTGCTGAAACAATGACTTTTGGCCGAGACTAGACTTGTTACATAAGTTTGCTGCTTGAACAATAAATCTGGTCTAGCCTAGATTTGTAAACTAGACTTGTTAATTACGTACGTTTGCTGTTCAGCAAATAGCTCTGGTCTAGACTAGACATGTTATATACGTTTACTTTCATTTCTAGATCCCTCTCTCTTCAAGAAATACATATCAAGTACTCCTTTTGTCTTTTGAAATCCCCCGATACACATAAAGAACACAGTTACTACTGTAAATCTTATAGTTTTGTACCTGAGGATATTTGTAACTCTAACAAATCCAGTTGTTAGGGATTTGTTGGAATTACAAATATCCTCAGTTCTTACTGTAAACTTAATAGCACATGCTACTGATTTATCAGATTTGTCAGCACGATCCAGTATTTTACTGTCAGTGGCACAAAACACACATGAACACATGAAACACACATGGTGATGTATTTACAACAAAATAATCTTACAAATCATTCTTACTTGTTACAAAATCCTCGAAAATTATTGTGACCAAAATGTTCATAGACAGACAGAAAACCTTTAGGAATGAACAAGAATGCAAAGATAATTAAGCACAGTACCGCAAATTAAAAGCAATTGAAGAAAGACTTTTACTTGTTAACCATTGCAAGTTTATTTTGCTTGATGAGAAGAAAGTGATGAAGCCCTGAATATACAATTAAATAAAATAAAAATAACATTAGAATTCAACCAAATCAAAAGCTACAGTAAGTAAGCCTCGAAAACGTTGTCTGTAAAATAAGCGTTACATATCAAATATCGAGAAGATACCTACAATATACTAGAATTAAATTTCTAACAAATGCGTATGCAGTACGCACCGATCCCCTTGAAACGTACTTAGTAATATAAGGGTTATATTATGTACGGGTACACTTTTATATTTATAAATGTAAAGCCACTACAAATATCAAGCTGGTAAATATTATATCGAAAGCAAATGCAGTAAGCACCGATACCACTTAAAACGTGGTACTATAAGGGTTACAATGTTACATTATGTTCGGGTACACTTTTTAATATAAATTTAAAGGCACAAAAATATCAAGCTGGTAAACAATATTATAACGAAAGCTAATACAGTAAGCACCGATACCACAATAAAACGTACTTAGTAATATAAGTGTTATATTATGTACGGGTACACTTTTTATATATAAATGTAAGGCCACTACAAATATCAAGCTGGTATAAACATTATGATATGTTCATCTCTTTCGTCTTACAGTTAAGCAAACACGCTCCATCGAAGGCATCGCACTGCTCGCCAGTACTACAGGAACATTCTTCACTCCGTAGAAACCACTGCGACATGCTGTTGATAAGATAATTGTGTGAAGGAGTTGTTTAAGTGATCAAAACGAACCAATTCTAGATTGTAAATACAATCAAGGGAAAAAGTGCATTCTTTTATCAATCGATATACAAAAACAGTGTAAACACGAAAGTCAACCATAGGTCTCCATAGGTTCACATAGATTCGCAAAGGTCCACATAGAAGGAAGATATCTACAAAGCTTAACATTTGTGAGTGTCGTTGGTTGCGTGATTTAAATCTTCCATTAAAATCTTCAACAATAGCACTCCCCCATAATAACGACTAGAAATGCATTTGCCTGCAAATAATCAGTATTGTAGTGCGCGTGGAGTGCTTGCAGTATTAGGAAACATTTTTCGGATGTTCATGGTGTCCTTTTTTGGTCCGACAACACACCCGGAAGTGTAGTCATGTAGGTACCAACAAAGTGAGGGCGCTTGTGAGTCAAGTTGACTTCGCAGCTCGCCCTCTGAAACTGCAAATGTACAGAGACTATATCAAACTTTTAGTTTCAACGCGCAGTCAGGTAGGTATCGTTCACTTGCCAGTAATGCCAATATTGTAGCGCGCACGCGTACTGCAATAAAAATTTCGCGTTTGAAAATACGCTCTCTAATACCAATACCATAACAGTTTACCTGCCTCCTGCATTCTCATAGGCTTTCTTGGGAGATCGCGGAAAATGTGAGCTGTGAGGCAAGTGACTTTTTCACGCTAGTTTCCCTTTGCTAGGTTTGGCGAATTGATGACGTAGCCTAACACACAGGCTAACGTTCCAGACTAAACAACTTGAAAGGTGAAGAAGTGGGCAGTGGCGTGTAAAAATGAAAGCCAGTCTTACTAAAGGGTGGATTTTCAAATGGGGGTGGAATATTCCCTTTCCAAATGTGCTGCGCCATGCCGGCCTCGCCTTGCTTTTGCCGCGCTCTCATACGGTCGCTTGCTTTCATTAGGGCCTTAATAGTATTATACACGAGCGTTAGATTTTTCATTCATTGGCACGATAACAAATTATTATTGAAAATAATGTCATCATATAGGCTAGTATTCATTGATCGTCGAATTATTCTATTTTGTATTTATATGTAAATACTTTTCTTCTTTTCTTTATACAGGGAGTCTTCTACTTTGTTAAGCTGTTGTACGCTTTTTGGAAGACTTCCTGCACACTGTAAATTTACACGTGAAAAACAAATTAATCAATTCAAAATATATCAACAGCTGCCGTGGCGAAGCGGTTGAGCACTGTACCAGTGTCGCTTAAAAGTAGTACCATTTGTTTTATTATTATTTTCACATTTCTGTAAAAATTTATTATATAAACAGTTTTGAGATGAGTGAGCCAGTGGGCTCGATCTACCAAAACAAGAGAAAAAACACTGTACCTGCAGTGCGACGGGTATTTTGAGCTCCTGGGTTCGATCCCCGGTGCCGGCAGATTGCTTTTGCCGCGCTCTCATACGGTCGCTCGCTTTCATTAATTGGTGCTAAGGCACTTTTCCTTGTGACTTTTTTTTTGCGGTGTACCTGAGCACGCCCTGGACTTGTGGCCACCTGTATGCTCCAGTACACTGTGGTGTACCGAGACTTGCGAGGGGGCCGAGAGTTGCGAGGGCCCGAGAGTTGCGAAGGGGCCGAACGTTGCGAAGGAGCCGAGAGTTGCGAGGCGGCCGTGAGTTGCGAAGCGGCCGAGAGTTGCGAGGGGGTCGAACGTTGCGAGGGAGCCGAGAGTTGCGAGGGAGCCGAGAGTTACGAGGGAGCCGAGAGTTGCGAGGGGCCGAAAGTTGCGATGGGGCCGAGAGTTGCGAGAGAGCCGAGAGTTGCGAGGGGCCGAGAGTTGCGATGGGGCCGAGAGTTGCGAGGGAGCCGAGAGTTGCGAGGGGCTGAGAGTTGCGAGGGGGCTGAGAGTTGCGAGGGGGCGAGAGTTGCGAGGGGGGCGAGAGTTGCGAGGGAGCCGAGAGTTGCGAGGCGGCCGTGAGTTGCGAAGCGGCCGAGAGTTAAGAGGGTTCGAGAGTTGCGAGGGAGCCGAGAGTTGCAAGGGAGCCGAGGGTTAAGAGGGAACCGAGAGTTGCGAGGGGCTGAGAGTTGCGAGGGGGTCGAACGTTGCGAGGGAGCCGAGAGTTGCGAGGGGCTGAGAGTTGCGATGGGGCCGAGAGTTGCGATAGGGCCGAGAGTTGCGATAGGGCCGAGAGTTGCGAGGGAGCCGAGAGTTGCGAAGGGCTGAGAGTTGCAAGGGGGCTGAGAGTTGCGAGGGGGCCGAGAGTTGCGAGGGGGCGAGAGTTGCGAAGGGGCCGAGAGTTGCGAGGGAGCCGAGAGTTGCGAGGCGGCCGTGAGTTGCGAAGCGGCCGAGAGTTGCGAGGGGTTCCAGAGTTGCAAGGGAGCCGAGAGTTGCAAGGGAGCCGAGAGTTCAGAGGGGCCCGAAGGTTGAGACGAGCCGAGATGTGCGAGGGGGTCGAGAGTTAAGAGGGGGCCAAGAGTTGCGAGGGGGCCAAGAGTTACGAGGGAGCCGAGATTTGCGAGGGAGCCGAGAGTTGCGAGGGGGCCGAGAATTGCCAGTGGGCCGAGATTTGCGAGGCGGCCGTGAGTTGCGAAGCGACCGAGAGTTGCGAGGGGTTCGAGAGTTGCGAGGAAGCCGAGAGTTGCGAGGGGGTCGAACGTTGCGAGGGAGCCGAGAGTTAAGAGGGAGCCGAGAGTTACGAGGGAGCCGAGAGTTGCGAGGGGCTGAGGGTTGCGATGGGGCCGAGAGTTGCGAGGGGGTCGAACGTTGCGAGGGAGCCGAGATTTGCGAGGGAGCAGAGAATTACGAGGGAGCCGAGAGTTGCGAGGGGCTGAGAGTTGCGATGGGGCCGAGAGTTGCGAGGGAACCGAGAGTTGCGAGGGGCCGAGAGTTGCGATTGGGCCGAGAGTTGCGAGGGAGCCGAGAGTTGCGAGGGGCTGAGAGTTGCGAGGGGGCCGAGAGTTGCGAGGGGGCCGAGAGTTACGAGGGAGCAGAGAGTTGTCATATTTCCTTGTTGGGTACGGGATCACTACAATCGTAATGTGAGGGTATATAGAGAGGAAGAGTAGCTCTACATCATATATTAATTCGAAGGATATTCAATGAGGCAAAATGCAGATATAAAATCAGCCGCACATTCGATTGAAATGAAAAACTATGAAAATGCTGTATTCAATGGTACTGTACTTGTGAGGAAAGGTTTATTTTAATGACGTCATATTTCCTTGTGTGGGTACGGGATTACTACAATCGTAATGAGGGTATAGAGGAAGAGTAGTTCTACATCATATATTTATTCGAAGGATATTCTATGAGGCAAAATTCAGATATAAACTCAGCCGCACATTCGATTGAAATGAAAAACTATGAAAATGTTGTATTCAATGGTACTGTACTTGTGAGGAAAGGTTTATTTGATGACGTCATATTTCCTTGTGTGGGTTCGGGATTACTACAATCGTAATGAGGGTATAGAGGAAGAGTAGTTTTACATCATATATTTATTCGAAGGATATTCTATGAGGCAAAATTCAGATATAAACTCAGCCGCACATTCGATTGAAATGAAAAACTATGAAAATTCTGTATTCAATGGTACTTTACTTGTAAGGAAAGGTTTATTTGATGACGTCATTTTTCCTTGTTTAGGTACGGGATCACTGCAATCTTTACTTGACGGTATAGAGGAAATGTAGTGTTATAACATATGATCATTTGAAGGATATTCTATGAGGCAAAATGCCGATATAAACTCAGCAGCACATGATTTGATTTACATGAAAAACTGTATGACATTGTAAATGTTTGTCCTCGTATAGCGTCGAACGGTGATTTTTTCTTTTCATCACGAAGCTCGACAGTTTGAGCCTGAAAAAAGGGGGAAATTATTGATATATATATAGTCAAGTTATGCTAAATTGAGATTATTAGTATTATTATTCAATGCAAATCTGGATGTACCTGTTGTCAGAGTTATGATTACTAATGGTCATTACAAGACACCGTATTTGCGTCTCACTAAACTCGTCCCCGTCGCACACTACGAGTATGTGTACTCTAACTTCAATTGTTGTTGTAACCTCTCTTCGTTTGGAAAGACAATATGAATATGAACAATATAAATTTGGTATCGATTGATTGGAAATTGTATTTACTGTAACATGTTAGTGTTTAACACCACAGTGTACTGAAGCACGCAGGGGGCCACCAGTCCACGGCGTGCTAAGGTACACCACAGTGTACAGAAGCACGCAGGGGGCCACCAGTCCACAGCGTGCTAAGGTACACCACAGTGTACTGCAGCATACAGGGGGCCACCTGTCCACAGCGTGCTAAGGTACTAATAATCTCAATTTAGCATAACTTGACTATATATACCAATATTTTTCCCACTAGTAAACAGTGTACACTGTGGTGTACCTTAGCACGCCATGGACTGGTAGCCCCCTGCGTGCTTCAGTACACTGTGGTGTACCTAAGCACGCCGTGAACTGGTGCCCCCCCCCCCCTGTGTGCTGCAGTACACACGCCTTGAGTGAGTACACAAAACTTAAATACGCACGAACCTTGAGTACATGCGTACTTACTACCGTGGCTGTGTACCCCACAATACAATACAGTACAATAGAGTAAAGTACACCACAGGACACTACTCCGAGAGTTGCGAGGGGCCCGAGAGTTGCGAGGAGCCCGAGAGTTGCAAGTGGGCCGAGAGTTGCGATAGGTCCGAGAATTGCATGGGGACTAGAGTTGATGTGGGCCGAGAGTTGTCAGGCGGCCGAGAGTTGTGAGGTGGCCGAGAGTTGCCAGGGGGCCGAGAGTTGTGAGGGAGCCGAAAGTTGCGAGGGGCCGAGAGTTGCGAGGGGTCGAGAGTTGCGAGGGACCGAGAGTTGCCAGGGGGCCCAGAGTTGTGAGGGACCGAGAGTTGCGATGGGTCCGAGAGTTGCAATGGTGCCGAGAGTTGCGAGGGGCCGAGAGTTGCAATGGGGCCGAGAGTTGATGGGGGCCGAGAGTTGCCAGGGGGCCGAGAGTTGTGAGGGGGTCGAGAGTTGCGAGGGGCCAAGAGTTGCGAGGGGGCCGAGAGTTGCGAGGGGCCAAGAGTTGCTAGGGGCCGAGAGTTGCGAGGGGCCGAGAGTTGCGAGGGGCCGAGAGTTGCGATGGGTCCGAGAGTTGCAATGGTGCCGAGAGTTGCGAGGGGCCGAGAGTTGCAATGGGGCCGAGAGTTGATGGGGGCCGAGAGTTGCCAGGGGGCCGAGAGTTGTGAGGGGGTCGAGAGTTGCGAGGGACCGAGAGTTGCGATGGGTCCGAGAGTTGCAATGGGGCCGAGAGTTGCCAGGCGGCCGAGAGTTGTGAGGGGGTCGAGAGTTGCGAGGGACCGAGAGTTGCGAGGGGGCCGAGAGTTGTGAGGGGGTCGAGAGTTGCGAGGTACCGAGAGTTGCGATGGGTCCGAGGGTTGCAATGGGGCCGAGAGTTGCCAGGCGGCCGAGAGTTGTGAGGGGGTCGAGAGTTGCGAGGGACCGAGAGTTGCGAGGGGGCCGAGAGTTGTGAGGGGGTCGAGAGTTGCGAGGTACCGAGAGTTGCGATGGGTCCGAGGGTTGCAATGGGGCCGAGAGTTGCCAGGCGGCCGAGAGTTGTGAGGGAGTCGAGAGTTGCGAGGGACCGAGAGTTGCGAGGGGGCCGAGAGTTGCGAGGGGGTCGAGAGTTGCGAGGGGCCGAGAGTTGCGAGGGGCCGAGAGTTGCGAGGGGCCGAGAGTTGTGATGGGTCCGAGAGTTGCGAGGGGCCGAGAGTTGCGAGGGGCCGAGAGTTGCGAGGGGCCGAGAGTTGTGATGGGGCCGAGAGTTGCGAGGGGCCGAGAGTTGCAATGGGGCCGAGAGTTGATGGGGGTCGAGAGTTGCCAGGCGGCCGAGAGTTGTGAGGGGGTCGAGAGTTGCGAGGGACCGAGAGTTGCGAGGGGGCCGAAAGTTTCGAGGTGCCGAAAATTAATATATTAATTCGAAGGATATTATATTAGGCAAAATGCAGATAGACGGCAGAAAAATATAAGTTTGGTATCGATTGATTGGAAAGTTAATCACTATAACATGGTGGTGTTCAATACCCAGCACAAAAGCGATTTGAATTGTGAAAGCACCGTTTGCTAAAATGTGCTGCTGAAAATCTGCTGCTAACTTCAGACAATGTTCTGTTGGCAGAATATTCTGCTAACTTCAAGTGGGTAAGTTCAGCTCACTTTGCTGTAGTGTGAGTAATGGTCATGCTGGTTTGATACCGTGTTGCCCTTTGCTGAAGAAACCTTTCAAATGGCTTCAGTTTACAACCTCTGTGCTGTTCTGATGATATTACTTCTACATGTAGCAAATTCCGAAGATTTCATAACATGTGGGGGTTTCGTGCAATCTGATATTGAGATAAATTTCTCAAAAATTGAGGTAATCTTTGTCAAGTGTTGGCTAGGCCTAGCCTCGGTAACTTACAATTAGTCTGCTAAGCATTATACTAATAACGATAGGCCTAGACTAATACTAATATTTAGCCTACACTACAGTAGTGAATAGATACAAACAGTTTAGTAACACAATACGTCGAATTCATTTTCGGTCAAGGAAGAAATATATAAATTCCAGGTATACTATTGTGATCCAGCCAGGCAATAACGTGAACTGTTGTAAAATCACACCACCTTGGTAAGTTCACCAACCAACCTAGGCTTAATAAACATTAAAATGCCAGAAACATTGCATAGGCCTAGGCCTAGCTAGGTTACATTTGTTTCGTGAAGAATTATAGAATACCCAGCACTTTTCATAAAGTAGTAGCTTACTTTTTGATGGTATGGGAGTTATGGTGGGGAAATCATTAGATAGACAGTTTAAGGCCTACAGTAGGCTACTGTACTTCATAAATGGTTTTGAGAACAACACATCTCCCAGAACAAGATACTTTTTGCTGAAGGGCAATTCCGTAAAGTCGGACGTACATTTCGGACAGTTTGTTGATCCATATCTCAATGGCTATACATAGGAGATAAGTTTTCATTTGGGTTTTATGGAACATCTACCTTGTACTATTCTTGTATGGAGTTTCATTCCTTGTCCATCTAAATAAACTACAAAAATACTCAAAAAACCTCCCTGTGACGGACGTACCCAGAGAAAGTGACTTTTTCAGATCGTAATTTTCTTTTGAAAATTTCTGTGAATTGGGATGGGATGCAATTTAAAACTACTATACATGTTATGAAGAAGACTCTTAACTACACATATCAGTAAACAAGCAGTTGAAACCTATATCGCTTCCCTGCAATATATTCAAAAATTCCTCTGTGATGGACGTACAATTTTTTGTGACGGACGTACTCGTGTGAAATTATACAGTGAATGTACGTCCGTCACAAACAAAAGTGCTACTTGGTATCCCTAAAATTTTAATTTGTGACAGAGCTTCACCCAGAGTTTCCATTGTTGACAGATGTACACAATAATGCAGCTCATTTACTTGTGGCTAATGGAACAACTTGGGTAAAAGTAATAGTGAAAAGAAGGTTTACCATCTCACAAAATTTCTATTCTATTGGAAATCTATATTTCACTTTAAGTTTTATGCAAATCATCAATGGTAAGCTCATTTAAAATTTTGTGTGCATCATTTCAAACAATACAGATGTTAGACCCCTAGGGAGTTGAAGTTCTCTAGTGGGTCAGAATGATGGGTCTTTATTAATGGTATGAGCACCAAACCATTTTTCTTTCACTTTTCTTCACACCCTGTTTATTTACTTGACAATTTTTTTTTATTAAAATACATGTACTGCAAGCTTCTGTATGGATGATATAACAGCACATTTCAGCAAACAAGATATTCAGAACTTCAGATGTGTGATACATTGTGTTGTATTGCTTCAGGAGTTCTTAGGCTGTGTTCACATTGGATCCCCTGTTCTTAGTCCTGTGTTGACAATTTAACCGCAAATATGTTTCCAAAATCTCCTGTAGTGTTCACACTATGCTCCAGCTCTGATTTCCCACTCTGAGTCAATGAAGAGGAAGTTACAACATTTGTATGGTGACTCCCACAAAAGTGCAAATGCACAACGTGTATGGCAAATTTCTAATACAGATGAGTGTCACTAACTTCTGCATGCAATGTATTGATTCAATATTGAGGTGAAAGTGGGGAGAAAGAAGTCAGTGTTATAACACTGTTATAACAAGTGAAGTCAGTGTTATAACCAGGGTGTGCATACTACAAATAGCTATTCAGCAGTATTGCTGAATAGCTATGAGAGCATTAACTGGCAATAGTTCTTAAATATCTCATGTCAAGATACAGAGATACAGCGGCACACCCTTGGTTAGTATAGCAACTATGAAACATGTATAAAGGTAATACACACAAACACTGTGAAGTTAAGGAAGAACCATCTGGTAACTCTGTCCACCAACATAAAACTATGTGCACATGTGGCTCAAAATTAACTTTTCTTCCACATAATGATACCTGAAACCCAACACAAAAGGTAATGAACCTAAAGAAAATGTAGAACAAATTACATCAAAACAATAACATGCATACTACAGCAGTAACAAAATACTAACAATTGCAATAACAGTTCTTGATGACTCTCAGACAATCTTCCTTCTAAAACTGATTTATTATTTACTAAAAACTAGTTGAACACAGTGTAAAATATACAGTGTGTTGGATATTGAAAAGGAAACCTCATGGTCAGAGGGAAGAATAAATGGCAGAACTACAAGAAACAATGTTGTACACAAACAAATAGTTTGTAGCTAATAGTTCCATATATGTCCATGGTTAGTTTGCCTAATAGTGAGTTGAACAGACATGGTGTTATGTAGTTTGTTTGCCTTGATCTCTGGTCACTTTGGTCCCGAGTCTTCACACTCTGGAACTGATATCCCCCAGAACAGGGGACCAACATGTCGCGGTCTGACCCTGAGAAGGATAGTATTTACACTAGGATGTTGATCTCGAGCAGGGATATGATTCGGTCGGATCCCCTCTGTGTGTTTTCTAATGTGAACAAGGCTTTCAGATGAAAGTGTTATATCAATGTAGACAATAGCATACTGAACATGTGGTTCAATACCATGCCATTTCTTTGATATCTTGCCAAGTGCTAATTCCAATAACACAAATATATATGCTAGTTGACACTGAAGTATGCAATGTTTGCATACCACTACATTTATGCTAATGAAGCAACCACAAAACTACCTAATATCTGTGTTAATGACTAAATGGGTTTGATTATTAAATTCAGAGGTACTGTAGTGATAAACATGCTAAAATATATTGTTTATCTAAACAAAATAATGTGACGGACGTACGCGTTACGGACGTACGTGACGGACGTACGAAAATACGTACGTCTGTCACAGCATTTTCTGAAAAAATAAAATCCTAGGGATAAAAGGCACATTATGTAGTTATTGAGTGTTCAAAATGTGCATTGAATTGTAGATGTCTTGAAATCTGGGTACCTCCTTCTGTATGAAATTTTAAAAAATGTGATTTTTCTGTGACGGACGTACACATGACAATTTACATTTGTAAAAAAAGTTATTCTCAGAAAACTGAAAATCCCTGCAACTTTATCTGTTTGTCAACTGAATCTATATATTATATCACTTCAGCAAATCTAAGAATATTTATTCCTCTGAAGATACACAGGCAAAAATAGGCATTTTGTTTTTGGGAAATTTTTGTGAAGCAAATTTGAGATTTTTTCGGTTGACTAATACACACCTTAATCTGCCTGAAAACAATGTCTTCTGTGAAAATTAGCTAAATATTATGAAACTTCAGAGTTTTAGCTTTCATCTGATACCCTACATGTAATGATTCAACGTTTTTTAAGTTTTGGTGAAAAGGTTTACTAGTTTACGGAACTGCCCTGAAGTCAAAGTTGCGGTGGGGAAATCATTATTATGCCTTGAGGTATATTAATTTACGGTACAATTATAGAATACAGGGCCATTCATTAACTCTTCCCAGCATCCGGATGCGCGGTGTGTCTGTACATGTCCGTACACGTATGACGCCCTCTAAAATTCCATCACGTATTTCATTTTGACTCCGCATCCGCGCATCCACCCCGGGAGTACTAGGAATGGACTTAGATAATTTTCGAAAGATTCCCCATATACCATCACGTATTTCATTTTGACTCCCTCTAATTTCCATCACGTATTTCATTTTGACTCCGCATCCGCGCATCCACCCCGGGAGTACTAGGAATGGACTTAAATAATTTTCGAAAAAGTTTCGACATATACCATCACGTATTTCCAATACTGAAAGTCCCGTATGTACGAAGATATTCCACATCAATAGTGTGTCGTTCTTAAAAGGCATCCGTACATGTGTGACGCCCTCTAAAATTCCACCACAGAAGTACTAGCAATCCACTCAAAAAGAAAGAACTGGGACTTTGACATATTTTACTCACATACGTACTGGGGTGAGACTGAGCATCTGCACAACCGGATGCTCAGATAGTATCATCGAGTGGCCCTGTATTCTATAATTACTCCATGTTTACTTCATAAATGCTTTTGAGTACATCACCTTCCTAACAGGTTATTTCTTGGTGGAGTCAGAGTCACAGTGCGAATTGAATCAATATTATTAGATGAAGAATTATGAGTAAGACTCTTCGTGGAAAGCAACAGTTTGACTTTCACTCCACGAGTCCACTCAAACAGAGGCCAACTGAAAGGTGGGGTATTCCATAAATATGTGTACCCAGATCCTAATCTGAAAAGGAAATTCTGTCCACAATAACAATGCATCAATAAGCAAATATTTCAATTTGCTGTGTATAATTAAGTGGTGATTTCTGTTATTTACTTGCATAAAAACTGTGGGCAAATCCTCTCAGCATACTTTTTAATGTGGTCATGAGAAATTACTGACATTTTCCTTAAGTTGACACATCAGAAAGATTAGTTTCTCATGTTATGCTGTAACTAAGAATATCCATGAAAACCATTACAAGTACTAGTTTATAGTACTGAGCATGAGGTGGTGACTGTATAACTGCAGCTATCAGTGAAATCATGACCCATGTATGGCCTAAGTAAGAATTGTATTGGCCTAAGTAAGCTGTAGCATTTACTATGCGATAGTGTTAATTTCTTGAACCTCTTGCCTTTGCTCCATGAAGGTCAAACTGTATACACCTCAAGGAGCTCTCAAATACCAGACTGACTGTGCACCTAACAATGGGTACTTCATGGTTCCAATATATGACATGGGTAGTTTCATCTTGAAGTTGGAACCTCCAAAGGGTTGGATGTTTGGTGAGTAGCAATGTCGTAAATGGATCATTCCATATCAAATCCACTAATTTTTGGAGTATTCTCTAGTTTCGACCTCTGTTGCAAAATTACCAAATTTATCGTAAGATAATTTTTAAGGTAAGTTTTGTAGTGGGTCAAGCAACAGCCATCCGTGATTTGACACAGAATCACCCAAATATTAAATATAAACATACTGTATGTGGTAGAAGCTGTATTTATTGTTTTTTTTACACTTGATTAAAGAGACATTTGGCTTTTCGTCATATTTTTACCTCGAAAAACACAGAGTATAAACTAGCATAAACTGAAGAGTGAAGATTAAAGGCAAGTCTCTTAATGTATTATTTGTACAGAATCTATGATGTATGTAGAAGAAGATCATGCAATAATATCAATTTTTTATTTTTTATATTCGCTCCAGTTTTATATTGTCCTGTTATTCCTTAGCCACTTGAAATGTGTCTCGAAATATTCCCTCTTAAGAACTACACCCATTTATACAGTATGATCGCCATTTTATCATCAGAGCCATCGAGTGTTTCCGTCGATATTGATGGGGAGACTGACAAATGTAGTCGAGGAGAGGACATCAACTTCCGATTCATAGGTTTTACCGTTAAAGGGAAGGTCAGTGCTGCATTTCCTCATGCCAATCTTTTGTCAAAGTTCTTTACTATATTAACACTGTAAATGTAAGTTGGCCCGACGTTTCGATCCTAGCAGGATCTTCTTCAGTGGCTAAATGACAAGTAACAGTAACAGAAGGGACAAAAACACGCACAGAATACAGACAGGTTAATGAGCATGGTGAACACAAAGAGATAGATGTCAGGGGATTAGTAGACAAGGGATGGAGAGAAGAAAGAAAGAAACCAACAGGGTAAGAGGAGAGATAGGAGATCAACTGTAGAGGGACAAAGAAGGGATTAAGGGATGAGAGTTATTATAGACTATGTTAATTAATAATAATAGGAATTTATAAAGTGCAAATTGCAAAAGCCTCTAATCGCTCTATATGACACACAGTACATTGGTAAATTTCATTTTGTGACTCACCGTACTGTTTAAGTTTAGATGTGGAAATAATTAGCATACAGTATAATTTATGCATATATTATAGCTTCATCTAAGCAACAGATGTCGATTGAAACCCCCAAAAACTGAGTATATTTTAGTCCCTTTTCAACAGAGACCGACGATAATAGTTTTCGGTACTCAGCAAAGGTGAATTTGGACATGTACGCATATAACAATTGAAAAAGTATTACTGAGCACTGTTGACCTATATTTAGCAAACTGAACTGTGATATTCTTTTCCCTTCAGGTGACTAATAAAGGTCAGATGGAGGGTCCAGCAGGGGTCACCATCTCGATGGCCAAGACTGGAAGCAAAGAGGTCATAGCTGAGGTCATATCAAATGAGAGAGGGCTGTAAGTCACCAATATCAAAAACATGGTCTTTGTTTTAAGATTACTGGATGCATATCCCCACGCCGTTCAGTTATACTATTTTTCCCACTCTTTCGATTCCATCCTATGAAATTAATCTTCTTACTTCTTTAACAGAGTAGCTCCTGGATGAAAGTTAAGAATTGATTTATGTTATTGATTATTAGTGTTTAAAATAATGCATTTTCTCTGATATCTCCACCACGTGGTAGCAGCTACCATTAGAAAATGTTGTTCTGTGTACGTACATAATCCGGAATAAATCTTCACATTTCACAGATATGAAGCCCCTAATATCCTTCCCGGGGACTACACACTAACAGCGAAACATCCTACCTGGAAGTTTGTCGAGGTAACTATCTGCCATTTGCCACATCAATGTATGAATGGTTTTTAACACCATCTAATATCAGTGTCTTAAGTTAATGTCAGGGTTATCGATGGGATTCAGTATAAAAAGCATATTTGCATCCATCAAAGCCAAGTAGACTCTTTCTGCATCATGTTTGGAAGGTTTGTAATTTGAATAGGTTATTAAAAATTATTTAAAAAATTGCCTTGAGGTGTTTAATATACATCTATTGATGTGATTCATTGTAAAATGCAACTTTGCATCCATCAAAGCCAAGCAGCGACTGTATTTTTTATTTTATTATTTCATTGTTGAAAATGTTGCGATTTGAAAAAGTTAACAAATTATAAAAGAATAATTGTCTTCATATGTTAATTGAATTTTACTACGAAACATGCGATGCAAATTCTGCTTACCTAAAACTACCATCCATTTCTGATCACTCTAGGTGTGCAAGTTAGTATTCATACAACCTTCATGATTTAAAGTAATTACACAGTTGCCGGATCCAGAATGTTTTAGCAGAGCAGCCCAGACAGGGTAGGTCTTGGTAGCTAACATAAGTAGCTAGCTTTGCATAGGAAAATATCCGGATATAGTGAAACAAGCTTAATTTTTCCACTATGCACTTTGCTTTGGAAAAATAATGATATGTTTAGCATCTTTTCACTCACGAAAATGTTGTTAAAGGGGCGGTCCAGGCGGACGGTCCAGGTCACCAGATCTGACCTGATGGCAAAAACTCCTCAATTCTTTTGTATCTCTCTTTCGTCTTCAGCCGAGTTTCCCATTCACGATCTCTAAAGATGTCACGACCATCGACAAGCAGGTGCTGGTCAAAGGTTATGATATCAACGGACGGGTCGAAAGCGACGGGGAGCCTGTCAGAGGAGTCATGTTTGTGCTTTTATCAGAGTCTGTTTCCAAAGAGGTGAGTACGCGGTCAGAGGTGATCAGATCGTGCTCGGTTGCGTTGTTGAATTTCTGTTCTTTGAATGGGTAGTCCGGAAGAAAAGTTATGTTTAATTTATGAAAGAAGATCAAACGCTGAGCATCCTGGTGAAATTTGCATTCGATTCCATGTACCATTTTCAGAATTGCATCATTTGAAGTTGACATGAGTTGTATCCAAAGAGAGCTTGAAGCAAGCAGGTGTTATGTCCTAGAAACACGCCGACAATTGTCTGTCATGTTTTGTGTTAAAATTGACAGCCAAGTTCCTATTTCAAAAAATTGGTGAAAATGTCAGTATGGACACACTGCACAGTCAATGGTATAGTATTGACTTAACATTCCCTTAGGGTAAAGTTGTAACCCTATCGAATCCAAGGTCAAAGCAATAAAGTGAAAAATAAAGAAAAATCTGAATATTTTTGCTGGCGCTGTTCACTTATGACATCACACCTATTTGCTGCAAGATCGCTTATGATACAAAACAATCTGTGACAACTTCAGTTATCAATATCTTGATGACACTGTTTAGGAATTGCTAACAAATGTCAACTTTTAATGCCTAGAAGACATTGCTGTATGATGTACTCTCATAGCTAAGTTTGGACCCAAGGAAATCTGGGGCAAAAGTTAGCCAAGCTAGGTGACATCAATATCCCTCTTATCTCCCACTCTGGCAGCTGACTGTCACAGTTAATCGTTTGATTTTTCTCCCTGCTGACCACAAGATCGAACCTCCAGAACTTCGTCTGCTTGGATCAATGAAGTGTAAATTAATTGTGATGCTAAATAGTGCAACTAACTGTCCCCTAAGGATCTTGATGCTAGTTGAATGTACACACAGGCCAAACCGATTGTGAAATAGTGAAGGTAAAGGACTGATCAAGTTAGCTAGGCCATTCAGGCAGAAAACTGTTAAGACGTTAACTGTTAAGATATGTTTGGACACAACTGCTTAAGCATATATGGTCGGGTTGGACGTGTGCACCATTATCGTAGGGCAGGAAAATATGCTATGCTGTTGAGCATAAAACGGCAAAATATAAAATTTGCTTCATCGTCTCTGATTAGAATTTACTTCAGCAACCACTGCCATACTAGATTAATGAATCAAGGGATTGTGTGGATTACTTTTGCTATATTTTGATGTAGTTTTCAAAGACGACATTTATTTAGTCCCATATTTGCCGGAATTCTATTAAGGGTTCACAGTTTATTGTTGTCTGTTTTATGTGATAAAGGTTTGGTAATTTTCGTTCCCCTTTTAGGATGTCTCGGATTGCGATCGGATGGTGGTCTCCGGCTTTAAAGTTTCCACGAAAAAGAAACAGCTCTGTCACGTTCAGTCCGACCAAGACGGCAACTTCATCTTCCCATCAGTTCCAGCTGGCGATTACACAATGGTATGGATTTGATTTCCTTCTATTGCATCGAATATAAGAAAAAGCATGTAAATAATCAAACCCCTCTCTCTCTCGAAAGGTTTCCTGGGAGTCACAACAACAAAACATCGAGACCTGGAAAACCTTTAACACTTCTGAAAATAATATTTTGTCGAGCATTTTTCCAGCAATCTTCACCATTGAAAAATATGTTTTCACTGCAAAAATGTTGTGTCCACTACGTCATGTTGAGATTATGAAAAAAGGTATTTAGCGTAATTTTGATTCAAATTCAACGCAACTTTTCAGTCACACAGAAGTTCAAGTTTTGGTCAGCCCAGTGGGTAAAGCATCAACGATGCGTTAACAAATTTCTTCAAATATTTATGTCGTCTCATGTCTGTTTTCTTCCTTGAACCGCTAAGCCTAACACTTGTACGAGATACCGCTTACCTTTACGAAGGGAACACGTGAGGAACTTATTGTATCCTTTGCAGCAGGGTAGGCCTTGCTATGTGTTGTGGCTTCTGCCTGAGGTGTTACGTTAAAAGTTTCCTTGTGTCAATCATATGTGTGACACGTTTTGTCTCTCCTTGCAGATTCCCTTCTACCAAGGAGAACACATCACCTTCGACGTCTTACCGTCCAGTCTGGATGTCACCGTATCTTTCGACAGTCTGCGTGTTCCGGTAAAAAAAACATTATTTTTATGTCTTGCTCTAGATAAATGTCCTTTCTGATTTCAAATAAGAGAACATTCCACAATAATGTTTTTAATTTTTGTTTGAGGGTATTAAGTTAGAAATAAAAAAGTTAGGATATTATCAGAAATCATCTTTTATCGGACAGAACCAACTCAACGTCCGACAAAGCCATTGCCGATCTGTTATTGGTCTATTTAAAGCTGCCGGACTGAGTGTGGAGAGATGAGAACTGACCTTTGACATAGTCGTGGATACCCGTATTCTTAAAACTTACCCCACCAGCACACTGAACAACTGATGATCATTCATCTCTGTTTCATTAAAACATTCTTTTCCTCTGTGGATAAATGATTGATATAACATGGAGGAAACCAAGACAGTTTCAGATAAAGTGCCCTGATGACATCATCCATTCGGCTGTTGCCAGGTGCATAATATGAAATATCACACAAGATTTGCAAACATTCATATCTATAAATGATTGAAGTATCATGGAGGAAACCAAGACATTTTCAGATTAAGTGCCCTGATGACATCATCCATTCGGCTGTTGCCAGCAGCACAATATAAATATCATTCAAGATTTGCAAACATATCTATAAATAATTGAAGTATCATGAAGGAAATTCAAGACATTTTGACATGAAGTGCCCTGATGACATCATCCATTCGGCTGTTGCTAGGTGCATAATGTGAAATATCACACAAGATTTGCAAACATTCATATCTCCTGCGATAGAAAGTGCCGACAATTTTTAGCAATGTTGCTTAACAATCAAAAAGAACAAAACTTATTATTATTATCAATAATATTAAGCAATCAACTTACATCCACCTGAAAATCCCTTTAAATTTTGTGTGGAATCTTGGATGATTCGTGGGTAGCATGCAACCTCTACTAATTGAAATATGCTGGCAGCCTACAGACTATACAGCTGCTTCTTGTTGATGAATAAGGTTTCCTTTAACATGGCCAATGTCTCTTGAATCTCCTCGGGTTCACAGAATAATTAATAAGTGCAAGCAGCCGTTGGATAACTTTTGTCACAGGAGTTCTCTGTTTAGGCGCTAATTGCTGACAGCAATGTCTCAAATAAACTTCCTAAAGTCACTTTCAACCTGTTTCATTAGTACAGAATGCGACACAGATATCTCAGTTTATCGCAAGACGAACGAAATGTGGGATGGTGATATCTCTCCGGTTTCGTCTCGCTCTCGGCACTAAGTAATTAATTTTTGTAACTTCAATTTACAGAATGCTTTCAAAGTGGAAGGTTTCTCCGTGACCGGCCGTGTCCTGACATCTGCAGAGGTGAGTCTATCTAAACGACTTCTTTGTGTATTTCATGTGGAGAAAACAAAAAGGAAAACAGACATTTCTATGCGTATGCAAATTACGTGACCTCTTCAAAATGGATAAAAGGAACCCTAGGATGGAATGGTCTACATATCAGATCACCTTACAATCTTCTTGTGAATTGTATTTTTTATTTTAGATGATAATTGTGGCGTGTGTTTTATGTACCCCCATACATTTGTGTATGCGAACATATGTAATGATGGGACATTTGGAATTGACCTGATATATGGTATAAATATGCCCCATATAAAATACAAAAAGCCAGTATCACTTGTGGTGGCAGACAGAGGCTAGGCTGCTTGCGAACTAAACCTGTCCGCGGGGGAACGGCACGGCCAACTGTGGTGGGTTCTAGTTTAAAGGGGTATCTCAGGGGAGGGTGGTGCCAGGTCTTGGGGAGCCCTCTGGCTGAAGTCAAGTCATTATGTCTCCTTAAATTGTCATTTGACCAACTGCTTCCATCTGTGGACAGATTTATGTCTACCATTTATTGATGTCTACTGTTACATCTACTGCTCTCCATTTTATCATTTTACCATCTTGAATGAGAGTAGATGCACCTACACGGCCGGAGGTGAAAGGCCATTTGAGGTCGGTAGAGGTCAGAATACAAAACAATCTAAACAGTAACCACCTTATCTCACAGCGAGGTATATGAATGCCCTGTACTGCATACAAGCTGGTTATCTGGTAACAGAGGTCAAAGGTTATTTCAATAAGACAGTCAATCTTTAGATTTGGTTGAGATTATTTCATCTGGTTCTATGTCTTCTCTCTCTCTCAGGGTAGCGGTATAGGTGCCGTCGCTATATCCGTGCAGGGGAGGAAGGACGTGAAAACCAAGTCCGACGGCGTCTACAAGCTCGAGAAGATCAAATCGGGAACCTACACCCTGACCGCGTCCAGCGAACATGTCGTGTTCGAGCCTGCCACCGTCAAAATCACTCCCAACACCCCTCGACTTCCAGACATCCTAGCAATAAAGTAAGTTTTTCTAGTCACATAGTGGGATTTTTTTCAAGTCAACGAGAGAACGAAATAACCGTAACCAAATTTACTGATCTACAGCAAACAAATTTTGTAGTCAAATCCATGAAAGTTTGGAGAGGCTGACATTTTGATCCTGGCAGAAACCTCCTTGAACTTGCTTTTCGTGGGGGAGGACAGTTCGTCCTGACTTTTCCTGTAACTCTTATGTTTTATGAATTGTTTGATGTATATGGGTTAATCGTAGTAACAGTGTAATGAAATTCAAATCCATTTCATGTTTTAATCTGTTAGTTTAAAGTGACATCATCTGCAGTGACCATTCTTGTCTTGTCTTATACAGTCATGTTTTTGTCGTTTTATAGGTTAGGTGTCCTTATGACATGTTATCTCATGTTACCATGAATGTTTAAATTGTCTTTAGTTCAGATGTGTGAAAGAAAGTGGTCTTGGAATATATTAGGAGTGTACTTGGGGGGCAGGAGGGGGGGAGGGAACGGTTTCCCAGACCATTTGTCAAAGTATGTCATTTTTGTGCAGATTAGAGAATTTGTAGATTAGTATCACATTGGAGGTTTGGAAGGTAAACTTATTCATGTGTATTATTATTATTATTATGATTTATGATTGGTAAAATATTAGCTTGGACATTTTCATGTAGGGTGATGTAATAGTATCCAAAAATATTGCATGTCATCTGCAATGTTATTTTTTTGTATTAATTATGATTTTTTACCTGCTCTTTAGGTTCAGTGTGTGTGGAAAGGTGGAAGTGGACGCCAAAAGTGGCGTCTCACTCGGCAAACGCAGAGTGCTGTTGAATCCCACCAAGCAAGGGAATGCTGAAGCCGTTTCCACCAGCACAGATTCTCATGGCAAATTCTGCTTCCAGGTTAAACCAGGAGAGTATGTTTTAACTGTAAGTATAACGACGAGAAGCGAAATTTACCGAAACATTTTAGGCCGCAGAACACCAGCGGTGAATAAGTGTCCTATGTGATATATCAGTTAATGCATGAGTTGTGTTTTTGTCAGTTTTAACAGACAAAATTATGTTATGATCACTTATAAGTGGATACTCCCTACAATCTAAGTAGAGGAAAAAAAGTGGTTACAACCATTCAAATGCTGAAAGAGTGTGTGAGCGACTTAATTCAATACAGAAAAATGTTTGTGTTCTAGAAGTATGCAAATGCTTTAGAAATATATATAAATATTATATAGACAAAAAACTTCCAGCCTCCACCGGGATTCGAACACGGGCCTCCCGCTTTGTACGCGGACACCCTAACCACTAGGCTATGGATGCTGATTGTATGTCCAGAGGTTCGAAACGGGTAAGGAAGGTTGTAATTCCACTGTAGGCGTTTGTCACCTGTATCGAACAATACTAGTTCTGTTTTTGGTGACATATTTTGCCTTACTCTAGAGATCAAACATGATGCTAACCAACTCGAAATCTATATATATATATATATATATAGTCATCCTATGTGTTTTGGCCTATATCGGCCATGTGTTAAATAAATTTGGAAGTGAATTTGAAAAGGAATATTTTTCTTTCACCATGTCAGCCTATAGTCACCGATGCCGAGACCAAGAAAGGACTCAAGATTATCCCCGATTCACAAAGCTTGACGGTTACTACCAGTCCCATACTCGACATTAGCTTCACACAATTCAAGGCCAAGGTCGGCGGTTCCGTGACCTGCATAGGTAAGGGGATACAATGCGTGTACAGAAAGCCAGGTTAAAATGAAATTGATAAATTTAAGCACATGCAAAACAAAATTGCTCACTGGACGTGAAGATTCAGAAAGATTCTCAAGGCAATAATCCCTAATTTTTTTTATTTTTTTATTTTTTATTATGTAGTTAAAAAAAAAAAATTGTGCTTCATTGAGCAGTTTTTCACAAGTTTTACACAAATCTGAAAGTACTATTAATCAAATTAGAATTTGTACTTGACCAAAATCTCTTTGATGCACAGTCAATCTAAACATTTGCATCCAGTGATCAGTAAGTAGAAAACGAGGACAAATTAAGACGGTGTTATCAGAAAACGAAAACTTTATATTTTACTTTATCAGTGAATTATTTTGATTATGGAATTTGGTTTAAAGTATCCTTGGCAATATGCAATCCCTGTCAGTAGTCTTTGCTTCTTTGAATGATATTTAAAGGCTTGAGCTTTTTCCGCGAATTTCTTTTCTACCTTCGGGATTTAAACCTCTCAATTTCCGTGAATTTATAACAACAGCGTTACTGTGTCATTTGATCTGTCGTTTGCATGTTTTTCATTACCAGTGCATAACCAACCTGCAGGAGGACAAAAACTATTATCCTAAAACACTGTAGCATACGCAAACTGGAGCCAATCCCGCAATTTTTTCTCTGCATTTTCATAACTTTTCTTAACTTTAATTGAGACAGGCCCATGGACCCCACCTGTGACTGTGTCCCGCTGCGTGCTGACTGACGCCTTCGGTGTTAGTATCACCCATAATGTTCAGTGATTATTTTTTTACCTCAGGCTCATCCCTGTATTTAATGGTCATGGTAGGATACTTTAGGAGACAGAAGAGGGAAATAAAATTGGAGATTGGAAAGGATTTACGGAATTGCTTGGAAGAGAGGAATTGTTTACTCTTCCAATGACTTCAAGGAGGACTTTAGTCCTAGAGTAATTTTTGTTGTTCTTTACAAATCATTCTTGTAAAATGTCTATTTCTATCTGTTCTTGCATATTTAAGTTGTGTGTCAGTCTTAAATTGTTCTCATAATTCTTATCTTTCAAGGAATATGTGGTAAAATGGAAGTCCTACTAGTTCCAGTTGATCCTGCAATCGGTGAGGCCAAAACAGTGAAAGTTAATCAAGATAGCAAAAAGGCAACCTTCCAGCTACAGAATGTGCTTCCTGGAAAGTATCACGGTAAGACAAAGTAGACTCCAATGTGCCTCAAAGATATACTGTATTGGCCCCAAATATGCTAGATATTCAAATATGGTCACCTTTGGTCAATATTCTTAAACTGTTTTCATTACAACCTTCGAGGAAATTTTCATCACTGGGACATTCAGTCATCTTGTGTGTTTGTTAAAAATGTCTGAGAACAGTTTGGAGAGTAAAGACCTCCAGGAAGGTACCTTTTGAAAACTTCCAGAAATTATAGCATGCTATAATTTGGGGCCTTTACTGACTACCTTTAAATTTTTTTCTCCAGCCTTAATTTGTTTCTTTAGGGGTGGGTAGGGAAAGTAAAAAACCCTCTTTTCTAGGTCTTCAAAGTCCTTGCATTTTGAAAGTTTAGTCTAGAAAAGTGAGGAAAAAATGCCAATTTAAACTCCTCATCTGATAGAAGTTGAGCAATGTTTTCAAGGAAGTGTGAGGTTAAGTTTACGATGTAAATCAAACTGTGTTGAAAAGTTATATCTACAGAATGTCATGTTTGAGGTTCCTCAACCTTCCTTCTCGTCACAAACTTACGAAAGTGATCGTCATACGTATAACAAGGGTGATAACAGTAAGCATAAGTATAGATAGCCTAACATTAGGTCATCATTAGGGTGTAGACTTCAAGGTAAATGTAAGTCATGGTTTGATCTTGAAAAAATGTCTGGAATTTTGTTTTGTTGAAAAGGGTGGGAATCATGAATTTAACATTCACTACAAGTGTCACACAAAGCCAGCACTTAAATCTCACCATATTTTGTTATATTGCTAACAGTATTCACTACATAAACACTTGTAGGTTGGGTATTTACATGTGTTGTCTTAATAAGGCATGATATGGCATTAACCCAATTGAAAGGGTCAAATGTTGTCACCCCTGGAATATTAAAAAATTACAATAGGCCTACCACATCACATAATCGGAAATGATTCTTAAAGCAGTCTTTTGAGTTTGAAAGGTTTCCATACTTCCAAAAGATTTGTACCGAGACACCGACAAACTATGGTATACTGTGGTGTAATATTCACGTGATGAGTGGGGGATATCTCATAACATTATAAAATTAAAGGGCATCGAAGTTTTACCTTTTATGACGCCGAATTCTCACTGCTTCCAGTACGGACGTGTTGTCATGACTATTACATGAAATATGCGATAAATATCGGAGTTATCCATCTCTCAATTCTGCAGCTAACATTGTTCGAGACAAGTGGTGCTGGGACAAAGAGAGCATAGACGTTGTAGTCACCGACAAGGACGTCACAGGTGTAGCTTTTACACAAACTGGATTTCAAATGTTGTGTGAAACTACACACCCAGCAACCATGGTAATCATTTGTACTTCTATCCCTCTACCCCCACCCCCCTTCCCCATTATGTTCTGTTCATTGTGAACAATGCTTGGTTTTGCTTTGTTGCGAAAGAAGGTGTAGATTTAAATCACTTTGGAAATATTTCTAAAATTTTACGATACCTGGAAATAGTTATATATCAGTCCATCTGAATATCTTTCCTTTAAAGAAAGTGAATTTTTAATATTTTAACCGTAGAGACAAAACTGAATTAAAGCAGTACCAGAATTGAGATGAACAAATATGTAAATTGTGACAAAAGTTAAAATTGATCATCAAAGTTATTCATAATTTTTCTTCTTTTTGCAAAAGTATTATATTCTATTCTTCTTCTCCTTCTGCTTCTAGAAATATAAGCATCAAAATCAAAAATCGGTAAAATGTGATAAAAGTTCAAATTGATCATCAAAGCAATTCCTAATTTTTCTTCTTTTTGCAAAAGTATAATATTCTTTTCTCCTTCATCCTTCTTCTTCTCCTTCTGCTTCCAGAAATATAAGCATCAAAAGTCCTCCAAGGATGGTACTGAAGTAGACCTCAAGATGGGTACAAAGAGCATCTGTCTGGCCAAACCAGGGATATACAAGCTGACCGTTGAATCCTGTCACCAGTTTGAAAAAGACCAATATACCTTTGACACGTAGGTCACTTCCCCTTCTTGTTTGATCCTAAAATGGCACTCTAACCACTGTGAGCTACTTTATCACATGTTGGTTGGTGGATATTTGATTGTGTTAGCTCAGTGGGAGTGTTAGCTCAATGTTAGCTCAGTGGTTAACGCCGGTTAACCTTTCAATCATAAGGTCCCGAGTTCGAGCCCCTCCAAGATTAATGTATGTCCAGTTACAGAGTTGTTGACAATTGACAATTCATAATCATGGACGTTAAATATGAATGTAAGAGACTGGCTTCGGTCAGCTTGCGGCTTTGATATGCCAATGATAGCTTCTTTGCGAGTTCCTACTTGAAGGAGGATCTAAAATACATACAGACATACATACATACATACATATTTTGTGATTAAGGTCATTTCTTAAACTTGAAACTGTCTTGTTGACACTTTACAGAAAATAGTTTGATGAAAGAAAAAAATTCTCTGAAAGATCATGCAGATTTGTTTATTTATTTTTAAGATCTTGTTGTATATAATGCTGTATGAAAAGTTTGAACTTAAAATTAATTGCCATTTATTTGAGCATCTTCAAAATTAATTGCAATTTATTTCAGCATTTTCGAAATAGCCGCAATTTATTTCAGATTGCAATTTATTTCAGCATTTCAGAAATTAATTGCAATGTATTTTAGCATTTCAGAAGTTATTTGCAATATATTTCAGCATTTCAGAAATTAATTGTAATTTATTTGAGCATTTCAGAAATTAATTGCAATTTACTTCAGCATTTTCGAAATTTAATTGCAATTTATTTCAGCATTTTGGAAATTAATAGCAATTCATTTCAGCATTTTAGAAACTGTGTCACATGTTTTGCCTTGATTTATTGGACAGGTTTAAATCACACACCAACAGTTAACATAGTTGTTTGAGAAATCTCTCATTTTTTTTTTGGACCCCCAAAAATTGAAGACAAGTTTAAATGACGAAACCCTCAAGTCATAAAACTTATCGCCTGTTTACTCTCTCTGTCTTTCCCTAGTGCCAGTTCTAGTCCTGTGAGCCTTATAGCCGTGAAGCATCAAGTCATGGGTAGAATCACCGCAATCGTACCTGCCACAGATATCAAGGTTAAAGTACGGTGAGTTAATAGCTAGCCTTGGTCCTTATTCTAAGTGTCTGTGACCCTGGTTGTAGAATTTTATTATGTTGTATTTTTCGTCCCAATACTTATTACCTTCTATTTCTTAAATTTTTTAAATGAAAAGAAACAAATAATAATAAAACTATGTGACTGATTTGTTTATGCATAAAATTGTTATAGATAGAAAATTGTAACTGATGAACTTCAAGTTATAAACATAGGAACAGTTCAGCTGTTTGCACTTTAGCATAGCAATTTTTTATTCTAAAAATAACAAGCTTTCCCATGCATAGAAAGTTGCTTTGTAACTTATTTATCAATTTGACCATTCTGAAGTAATCATTTTTATTGGTTCCTTGCTGAAAGCAAAGGAACCTATGTATTCAGGTTGGCGTGTGTGTGTGTATGTGTGTGTGTGTGACGCTTAAGCTTGTATGCACAATAACTCAACAAGGGATTGACTGATCATGATCAAACTTGGTGGGTGGGTGGCCCATAGTGAGTAGATGAACCCTATTGTTTTTGGTGCCCACAAAGGTCAGTTATGGTCCAAAAACCCAAAATACTAAAACTGCAATAACTCCCAGTGCCAATGTGCGACAAGGTTGATATTTTGGGACAAGTTGTGAACTGGTTAGGGGAATATTTTCAAACTTAAAGGTCATGTGATCTGAGGTCACCAAAGGTCAATTAATGTTAAAAACTAGTATTTTTGCGATAACTTGAGAACGAATTGTCCGTTAGGGTTGGGAGTTGCTTCAGTGTAATCCAATTGTCGACCCACATCTGGGTGACCCTTGACCTCAATTTGACCTCTGGTGACCTTTTCATGTTTTGGGGATTTTTACAGTTTCGATGCTATTTTCAGATGTCAAAGGTACCTTCCGATCATAAATATCGATAGGTTGACCTCCGTGTGACCTTTGTGTGGGAACTTATATGGGGTCAAAGTTTTCGGTCGGAGTTAGGATGGCTGTAAAGACTTATCGTGTTGATTTTTGGAATCAGCAGATCAAACTACATTTGAAACCAAGGTCAAAGGTCACGTTAGAAAAAATGTGCTTAGTTTGGGAGAAAACGGGCGAAAAAGAAAATGTTTGGTTTTGATGCTAGATTTGGATATCAAAGGTACCTTCCGATCAAAAATGTCAATGGGTTGACACGCTGGTGACCTTTGTGTGTGAAGTTATATGAGGTCAAAGTAAATTTTCAGACATTTAATGCAATAACTCTCAGTTCCAAGGTGTGACACGGTTGATATTTTGGGACAAGTTGCAAATGGTATAGGGGAATATTTTCAAACTTAATGGTCATGTGATCCAAGGTCACCAAAGGTCAATTAATGATAAAAAACTAGTATTTTTGTGATAACTTGAGAACGAACTGTCCGTTAAGGTTGGGAGTTGCTTCAATGTAATCCAGTTGTCGACCCGCATCTGGGTTACCCTTGACCTCAATTTGACCTCTGGTGACCTTTTCGTGTTTTGGGGATTTTTACAGTTTCGATGCTATTTTCAGATGTCAAAGGTGCCTTCTGATCATAAATGTCAATAGGTTGACCCCCGTGTGACCTTCGTGTGCGAAGTTATACGAGGTCAAAGTTAAAAAATATTAATGAGGTCACGGGTCAAACGTGAAAAACTCCCAAGTTGCAATAACTTGGCTACTATTTATTGGAATTTCGTCAAACTTGGTATGATGATATTGGTAAATAGTCTCCACACACTGATGTGTGTTGCAATTGATATCATGCATGTTTATAAGGGGGCAGGGGGCTAGCATTATTTCGTTATGAAAAGTTTGTATGCACAATAACTCAACAAGGGAATGACCAATCATTACCATACTTGGTGAGTGGGTGGCCCATAGTAAGTAGATTAACCCTGTTGATTTTGGTGCTCATTTCAAATATTAATGAATATTAATGAGGTCATGGGGTCAAACGTGAAATACTCCAAATTGCAATTACTTGGCTACTATTACTAGTCGGAATTTCGTCAAACTTGGTATGATGATAATGGTAGATAGTCTTCACACACTGATGTGTGTTGCAATTGATATCAGGGCTTAGCATTACTTTGGCAACAAAAGTTTGTGAGCATAAATTACTGTTGTTGTATTAGGGCTTTGTTAGAAATTTCCCTATAAATGTACAAATAATCAGCAGCAAGGAACCATGAAATGTTTTCATTCTGGTTTTTTTTTAAATGTTTTCTTTATACTAAGTAAAATATTACATCTTATATCAATATTTCTTGTCTTTGCATTATCATTTCCAGATCGAGGGAGAGCAATGAGGAGGTCACAGTGACACCCAAGCTCATCAATCCAATCCCTGAGAAGGCCGACAAAACCAAGGATGCCAATAATACAGAGCCCGTGGTCCCCGAAGGGCCATTCATCTACGAATTTGCATATTACTCAAGGTGAGCCTCCAAGGTCCATTAAAAAAAAACCTAACGACATTGGCACACTTCTGGGAATGAATGTGACCTGACTCGACGACACCTGAAGGTGCAAAATTCTGTGAATCGTCAAGATGTGGGCATTTTTAAAACCAGTCAAGACTTTGCCAGGTTTAACGCCTTGCATGTCAGCCGGGGAAATCTCAACATGTAGTGTTTTTTCTTAGAGGTGGCAGTAAGCAACAAATGTAACCGGTCGCAGGGCAATGATATCGCAGGTGAACTTAACATGTACTGTCTGTTAACAGGTTGTTCATGAGCTCATATCTCGTTCAATGGGGACAGGACAGTTGCAAGGTAATGTGCTTTGATGATGAATATGAAAACTATATCAACAGTCATGTTGAGTCAGATCGCATTCAATGTGGCAGTGAATAGCACCCCCTCCCCCCCCTTTAGTAGTTCTTCAGATTGCCTTAATGTAACCCCAAATAGAAGAGAATAAAGGAAACACCCCCCTAAGTCACTATGGTCTTGACTCATTACGTGGAAGAATGCTCACTTTGTAGTGCCAAGAGGGTAGAACAAAACTAAAAACACATTTCTTCAAATGTATTCCTCTAATCACCCCGATACCCCCTCGCACCCCGATCACCCTATCATGACTGTTCAATGTAGAGATTTAAAGTGTTTGTTCTTTCTTCTTGACTCTATTTGTTCTTTTTCTTCTTCTCTTTCATTGTTATGTCTTACAGCAACGGTGATATGCTAACCATCAAACCCATCTCGAGTCAAATCCTATTTTATCCAGCCCAGACAGAGGTCGTTGTCAAAGTCGGTACGTGTACAGGCTACGTCTCACAATAACTTCTGATATTGTGTTACGTTTCTTTTATCCTCTTCCTTTACCAAGATTTTCAAAATGTGATGTTAAATACAAAGGCGACACATCAGCATCAACAGCTTTGATCGCAAATGTGATGGCAGCTGTTATGCACAGGAACAAAAAAGAAGACATAACAGCGAAGTTTGTGATGTGTTAATTCGTCGTGTAAAACATCACAGGGGATTGCATGATACATTTTACGAATATTTAATGATTTTTCTGAATGACTTTCTGAAATGACTATCTAAATTGAAAAAGATTCCAAATTTGAGTTAAAAAGGTTAATTTCATATGACCTTGCAGGTTTCTCCCACATCTGTGGTCACTTAAGCGTTGTAAAAATAACTGCTGATTATTATTATTATTATAATTATTATTATTATTATCACTATCATTATGAATTATTATTTTTACTATCATTATTATGATTGTTATTTAATATTATTATTGTCATTGTTGTTGTTGCTTTTATTATTAATATTATTTATAATTCAGTTTCATAGCATAACTACTTACCAAGCTGTGAAGCTAGAACAGTCTCCTTTAGAAGTCTCTTCTCAGTAATTTCACTTTTAAAAATTAAAGATATCCTTTTATGAAAAAAAAATTCATTTCTGAAAACTTTTGTTTTTAAAGCCAACAAGTTCCCTTCTTGCTGTATGCTTTATTTGGAGGCCATCCGTACCGTCATTAGTACCCCTTTCTAGGAACATATTATATTCACTATTATTCTTGTACAACTCTGTATATATAACTGCATATTTTGTGCACTGGGTTACTTAAGATGATTACTAGCCTACACTGCTTTCGTCATGTCCACCCTCAGGCGAATCTTGCCCGGGCGTTATCACAGAGTTTGAAGGAAGGCCCGGCAAGTTCATCTCTGGCGTGATTGAACCCCCCTTGGAGGGGGTCTCCATCACCCTTATTCACCTCCCTGGTAAGAGTGAGTTACCAATGTCACCTGTTCAGGTCCTCACCAACAAGAAAGGACAGTACAGGTAAAGGAGTTTGAACTTTTAGGTTTCCAGAGCAAAGATTGCTGTAGGGAGGGTGGGGGGGGGAGGGGAGAGAGGGTTGTTGTTGTGTTTTTCCCCCTCAACACAATAGATCAATAGGAAAGTGTCTAGTAAAACTTTTAAACACAGTTTGACTAGATTGTCGTGGCTAGAAATGAAATTATCCGTAACTTGTGGCACACAAATCCTTGGCTCGACAAAATTTAGCTACCCAGTCGTCAGTCAGGTCAAACCCATTATTTAAACTTTTGTTGGACGAGGGTTACGATTTTAAAAGATGATATAACACTGTATCCAGTGTCCAGAATAATTATAATCCTGTTAACTTCTTTGAGAAGATTTCAGTTTAGTCCAACCGAGCAGATTAGAAAAATACCAACAGAGCAGACTTGGGTATGTGGACTTGGGTGTGAGGACTTGGGTATGAGGACTTTGGTATACAGTAACCGTGGTAACCAAGTGTAGAATTCTCCTGGGTAGTACAAGTAGGAACACAAGTACAAGTCTGTAAGTACCAGTGCCTAATTTCCTAGATTTTGATCTCCAAAAAATCCCGAGTAAGATTTCAAAATCCAGATGCCGGGTAGGGGGGGGGGGGTAGGGGGGAAGTAACTAGATCAACTATGCTATGGATGCAGAACCAATTCAAGTCTGCCACAGAGTTGCGTATCAATAAAACCATCCACGTGATGATCGTTACGAACAACGTGTGATATCACACAATCCATTTCTCAGAGTACTTCGGAGATTTACAGAGGCGGTCGTGTAAGTCTGGCACGAATTCCTAGTACTCTTGATTACCACCCATGATATGTCCTCAATCTGAAAGTCGATGCATACTCCAGCGACCTTAGCGCACTGTCTTTAATAATAGCTGACAAAAGTTAGTTTTTTGACAATTATTTATTTTAACTTCCAGAGTCGGCCCCCTTCCAGATACGGCCGAGTTTTCCATATCTGCTTCTCTAGAGGGTTACGCTCTCTCCAAATCACCGGATAATCCCGCCGACTTCAAGGCCAAGAAACTTGGTGAAATTACCATCGTGGTGAGTCTGTGTATTCCTCGATATCGTACCTGGAAAGTGTGACCAACTCTACAGCCTGATAAAAATGTCCAGTTTTAATTGTTTAATCTGTCAAATATTCCTTTCTTGTGTGATATTTTTACCCGAGTTATGTCAATTCACTATCATGGTACGTATCTTCGGTAATAATCCATTCATTCTGATCGATACGGTACAGCGAATATAGATGTAGTTGTCTTCCAAATCACGTTCCATTATTTACCAAGTCAAATATTTTCTGCCGCTCACCCGTGCATACAAATATTCTGGTTAGGACAAAGACCGGAACTCGTGGCAGTCGGCCCTGTGGTTGTTATCTTTTTATCTTCAAAATAAAATAAAACTGTTAGCAAACTGCATATCCACTAGAGAGCCTGTGTAAGAGAATGTGTAAAAGTAAGTTGGCCTGATGTTTTGACCCTAGCAGGAGCTACTTCAAAGGCTAAATGACAAGTAACAGTAACAGAAGGGACAAAAATATGCACAGAATACAGACAGGTTAATGAGCAAGGTGAACACAAAAAGATAGATGTAAGAGGATTAGTAGACAAAGGACGATATCGTTTTGCTCTGTTCAGTAACAAGAACGAGGATAAGATCATTGCATCTTCTAAGTCCTCTCTGATTCCCATTGTTCTTCAGGTAACCGATGACAACGGCAGTCCTCTCTCAGGCGTCCTCCTCTCAATCAGCGGAGGCAGTTTCCGTAGCAACAACTTGACCGAGGCATCCGGGAAGCTCTTCTTCAACAGGCTTGAACCTCACCAGTATTTTCTGAGGTCTCTGATGAAAGAATTTGAATTCACGCCAAAGACACAGGTAAAATGTTCTAAAAGACAGAATTTTTTTGCTCAAAAAGGGTGATTTCATCAGCTAGATATTGTCAGTGTCCCCAAGACTATGTGCATCTGTAAACTTTGGTTGTGCGATTACATATCATAATAATATCTAAAAGATGGATTTCACTGAAGAAGGTTGTTCCACAACTCTCTAAGCAATTAATTTGTGACAGCATTGGTATCCACATAACATTGTGTACTGGTATTAAAGTACATTTTCTATGTAGTAACAGTACCTTTGTGCAAAATAGGATCGAGCTAGAAACAGATATGTCTGAGCCGATGTCATCCTATCGACGAAGCTATTTTTGTCACATCTGTAAGGTATATGAGTGGCCAGAGAGTGGGACAAGGGGGTGGGGCTGAAATGGAGAGAAGAGGATAAAGAACGTTGGTTAGTGAGTGGATGAGAGATTGCAAGATTTTCAGGAACATATTTTTGGTTTTTCTCCTTGTAGATGATTGATGTCACAGAAGGAGCATCTGTGAAGATAGAGGTCAAGGGTCACAGGGTCGCATTCAGGTGAGTTGTTTATGATTTCTTCTTCTTACAAAGGACATGTGAGTTGGTTTATGATCCCTTGTGTCACTATATTTACAACCATTATCAGGTAAAGTTGCTGGCCTTCTGTAAGCAATCAGTTTGTAAGTTTACAATGGATTGACTGACCGGTCCAAAACTCTGTAGAAGCTCCTTCAAAGCTTAAGCAAGTTGAGAGTGAAATATAAATAAATTGTCCTTGTTGAAGAGCTTATCCACCTCAATTCATTCTGTCAATCAACATTTCCACAATTTCCTCTCTGCAATAATTTCTCTTGAAGTATCTTTCCCTGTGAATAGTTTCTGGTGCAGAAACGAAAGTTCTCAATGTGAAAAAATAAAATTCTATCTCCTCAGCCCACCATCGTTGAAATAAGTTTTTTCTTCGGTGTTTGACTTAGGGGAAAAGAATCCTGAAAATGGATGGGATCTAAACCCCACCCCCCTTCCCCCTTCCCCCTTCCCCCTTCCCCCTTCCCCCTTCCCCCTTCCCCCTTCCCCCTTCCCCCTTCCCCCTTCCCCCTTCCCCCTTCCCCCTTCCCCCTTCCCCCTTCCCCCTTCCCCCTTCCCCCTTCCCCCTTCCCCCTTCCCCCTTCCCCCTTCCCCCTTCCCCCTTCCCCCTTCCCCCTTCCCCCTTCCCCCTTCCCCCTTCCCCCTTCCCCCTTCCCCCTTCCCCCTTCCCCCTTCCCCCTTCCCCCTTCCCCCTTCCCCCTTCCCCCTTCCCCCTTCCCCCTTCCCCCTTCCCCCTTCCCCCTTCCCCCTTCCCCCTTCCCCCTTCCCCCTTCCCCCTCCCCAAAGGCAAAACCAATGTACTCTTTACTGCGGAAGCACAAAATGTTGTTCTGTTTTTATCCGTGTACACAGTTGTTACGGTCAAGTGACATCGCTCAACGGAGAGGCAGAGCCCGGTGTGGCGCTGGAAGCCATCGGAGCCTCCAACTGCGGGGAATTCGTGGAGGAGGGGGTCTCCGATGTCGATGGAAACTACAGGATAAGGGGACTTCAGGTGAGCATCGACGACGTAGCTCGCTGTACGGGAACAGAGAAATAAAAGCCAGATGGGCAAATAATAAATTATGCTTCTACATGTATGAACAAGAGGAAGTGGTGATGTAATGATTTTAGAAATGAAAGAAGGCTTTACTATTAATAGAAAATTGTTTTGAAAAATAATAATTGCACAAAAACCATAAGCTGTATTTTCCTGAGCATCGGTGTCTACCATTCCATATTGTTCAGTGTGACACAGGGCCTGTTTGCTAAGTGAATCCAGATTGATCCTTAAGGATGATAACCTTAGTCCTCCATTTATTGAATTTTTTTTTTTTTTGGGTAAACAAAAAAAATCAAAAATTTGAATTTCTCTTGACCCTGTTTCTGCCACATTCTGTGTGTGTGTTGGAATGAAACTGAGGTGTTACACTGTATGCAAAATACTATGGTTTGTGATTTACCCCTTCCCCACCTCCCCCCCTCCCATAGCTCGAGGTTGATCAAGGGTCACTGGTTTGAATCCTCAGTTCCCCGTTCAGCGAAACATTGCAAATGCCCCCAACGTTACAAATCATATGCAGAATTATCTGACCATTGGAATACAAAGTATGTTCCTCTTGGATATTGTAATGGTTGCCATATGATTCTTCGATAGATTCTGGAAGTTCAAATACTCAAACCCCGATCCCATTGTCAATAACAGAAATTCCAAATCGAGCTAAAAGAACCTTTGTCAAAAAGTGATATTTACTTTTTGGTCCCAAAGTGAAAATGATTCTTCCTCTCTGCTAACATCCAACAGCCCAATTGCGATTATAAGATACAGCTGAAGAAGTCGGAGGCCAACGAGCACATCTCCAGGGCAACACCGGCCACTCAGACCATTCAGGTACGTTAAAAGAACGGTCAAAAGAGTAAAAACTATTAGTTACGATCTTTATGCGAGAAACACAAATTAGTTATGATCTTTATGCGAGAAACAAAACTTAGTTTTGATCTTTATGCGAGAAACAAAATTTAGTTATAATCTTTATAAGAGGAACACAAATTAGTTATGATCTTTATGCAAGAAACAATATTTAGTTATAACCTTGATAAGAGAAATCAATATTAAGCACTATGTGGTGAAACTTGCACTCAGTTCAAACAGGGCATGTTACTACATGACAACATTTGTCTGTACACTGTTTACCAGTAGTGAACTTTGACCCAAATAGGTGTGTGTGTGATGAAGGGCTCAGAGATAAAGATCTCCTTCCTCAGTGGGAGCCGGAAAGCTTGTTCCTGATTAACCTCAAACTTCGGGCATTTTTGGAGCTATTTCTAACTTTTGTCACATTTTTCCTATAATGGGAGGAATCTCATGAGCTAAGCCAGCTATCTTGTAGCACCGGACAGATCCGGAGTTTCACCTTATCCCGAGTTACTCATTTAGCTACTCCTCTGCCACAAAATGCACCAGAGCGCCAGACTATTTTCGAGGCCCTGGTGTGACGTCATAAAATAAACGGCTTAAAGAAGGTCTGAAAGATTTTTGCTCAAACACTGGCGATCCGATCCAGATAATCGTAACATCTTCCGTTAGGTTAAGGAAAATTGACGGTCTGTGCCAAATGGTGTTAACTGTTTTTCTGTGTGTAAATAATGATAAATAATAATAATAATAGATTCTTATATAGCGCAATATGCCTGAGGCGGTCTCAATGCGCTTTACATGTAACAAAAACAAGAAAAGGTATTAACTATTAAGCAAAATAAGAAGAAAATAAATGTGTTTTAAATACTAGATAACCTTGGAGTTCTGTTCAATCTGTCGGGGTAGAGTTTGATTTATTTATTCTAAGTTCTCTTTGAGGAACCAAGTGTGAATTAAATTGGCAATGTCAAACCATTTATAGGTTCATGTAACGCACCACAGTAGAAATATCTCGAACAAGAAAAAGAAAAAAAAGAAAGAACGTAAAAAAAACTGGCTGTCAGCCAGCAGCGTTTTTGGGGGGGGAATGGAGACACAATTCTGTCAAAGCGCCCTGTTTTGAATTACTCATTGTGATCTGAATAAATATCCCTCTTCCTACAGGTGACAGACGACATCGTCGAAAACGTCAACGTGATCGTATTCAGGAAGATGAAACAGTTTGACCTGTCGGGAAATGTCGTCGTCGATAACGAATTTCTCTCGACCCTAAAGGTAGGTCCTGTGGAAGAACCGTACCCTAAGACCGTTTTGGCAGGTTTTATTCTCATCCAAAATGTCACAAAATCATCCCATGGCTGTTTGTGGTGGACGTTGCCTCACCGCAAGACCAGTCGCCAATATCCAGCGTTCCTTTTGCGAGATCACTTGCGAAACACCAGCATATAATCATTTAGAATCTGTCACAACCCATTGAAGTACTTTAATAATCAACGCTTTATGCTTATTTGGTTTTTTTCACACTTTCTCGATCTTGCCCCCTCCCCCACCATTTTTATGAGGGGGGAGGGGCTATCCTGCAATAATCTCTGTCTGAATTCCAAACCACATGATCAGTCGATGAAAGAAAGGCTTAAAATATACATCATTATCTAAATAAGATCACGGCGGAAACAGAATTTGATGTGATACTAGATACCATTCAAACTGTCACAAATTAACCCACGCTTTAATTTAACCGGTTCTGTTTGCTACGTAAAATCTTCAGCCGACACTCTGGCTCAGACTGAGCTGACTGTCCTTTTCAAGTCTGGTAAAGATGGAAAAGTTGTTTAAAAGTTACCCTGATGACAAGATTCATTAAAATATTGAAACCCATTACTTGGAATTTTTCATATGTCTATGTCATTGTTATGACTGATGCACTTCGATACGATTAAGCTACCAAGTTGAAGAGGACTTGAATTAACTGACAAAATCGAAAGCGGATCCGTGTCAGTCGTCCCTACCATATCGCCTCTGTACCTTACTTGAAAATTCACCCTTTACCCACGACAAGGAATGCTGCCCCCGTTTGTATGATCTGTAATACAACTTCAAGGAAACGGCACTTTAAAAAGCGGTTAATCGAACAAATTAAGACAAAAATGTAAAGTCATTTCTAACATCCTCAAAAGAAGCAGTGGGATGTTGTGCCTTCTTCTATCCCCTTCTCAGCCCTAAATTGTTTATCAATATTTATGGGAAACAAAATGGAAAAAAACTAAAATACTGAACGTTCTCACTGTCATTAATCAGCAGTTGTCGTACTAAATTCCCATTCGTTTTTTTTCCTTCAAATTTCTTGCAGGTGAAACTTTTCCGGGAGGATAACCCAGACAATCCCGTCCACACAGTCTCACTAGGAAGTTCCAGTTTCTTTCACTTTCCATCCCTGACAAAGGATGACACGGTAAGACATCCAAAAGAGAAATAAACCTAGTTTTAATGCTGTAGCAAGACATTGCATCAATTCTGACACAGTAGTCACTAATAGGAGCAGGGATGTGCTCACACTGGGCGGCACCGGGCGGCTGAGCCCAGCAGTTCTGAATGCCGCCCAGCACAAACAGTATTTTAAACATTTCCGCCCGGCACTTTTTTGATGATAATTTAACAAATTTTACCATAACCAAAATCTGGGAGAATACATGGCACAGAATAGGAAAAATAGCACCACCTAAGCATACTTCATGTGCAAAATTTGTCCAGTGGGGAGGGGGTACCCCACCCATGAGATCCCTCTCCCAGGGTGTGGATCACACTACCGCACAATCTGCCCGGCACTCAAATATTCCTGAGCACATCCCTGTAGGAGGTTGTACTATGTGAAATGGAAAAAAAATATTGAAAGAGGACATTTCATGAATAAATACTATACAAATAATTCCTGTGAGTTGTAAGATCTTTTATGATCTCGTTGGAGGGAGCGGGGGGGGTGGTAGGGAGACCGTAAGAAGAAACCTGTTTCAATGCTGTAGCGATACATTGCATCAATTCTGACAAAGTCAATTATAAGAGGTTGTACTATTTGAAATGGAAAAATTTGAAAGATGCTGCATGAATAAGCCTATGCAAGCAGTTCCTTTGAATGATAACATCTTTTATGATCTTGTTGGGTGGGGGGACCGACGGGGGTAAGGATATGTCCCAATGTGACAGAATGTGACAGACCTTACCGTAATGTGTGACTGCGCATAAAAAAACCTACCCCGGCATAAACTGTAATGTACAGTAATGAACGGAATAGTCGACACATCCGCCCTCGAATGCATCTGAGTAACTTTTTGATGGTAAATCGATGTTTTGTTTGAATTTTTTCGTCGGCGAGATCGTTTGAAACGGGCAAAAAATTTTGGAGTGAAAAAAAGTAGATAGTCACGATTTTGTGACTGTTGATGACAACAGGATAAGTACGTGAAAAAGAGGGATAGTTTAGACCGTCAAGATTGACTACGTGTTGAGGCTTTTAAGTGTATCCCATGTGATCAGACACTGTAATTGAGAGTACTGAAAGAGGATATGTTAGTTCTGTGTCTTTATTATGGTCTCCCCTCTCCTTCCCAAATTGGTCACTTCCCCACCCTCTCCTTCCTCCCCTGCATGTCATCCCTGTAAAAGATGGCAGCATTTAGCCAAATAGCTGACCTCAAAAAATCAAAAACTTCAAATATTTTGCTGTTCACTGTCTGACCTTCATTCTGACCTATTTTACATCATTATTCATTATTTTCTAATAATGCCAGATTAAAATTTAAAAAGAATGGTCATGTTGACACATTTCCAATTTTCTTAATATATTTTTCTATATCCATTTTGTCATCATTTTCAGAGGTATCGGATCCGTTTGGAATCGAGTTTGTCCAAGTCCACACATACGTACATTCTACCCGAGGCTTCCTTCAGCACGGCCGACGGCTACTACAAGCATATAACGTTACCTTTCACACCTGAGGTAAAGAAAACATAGACTCTCTTTCTCTCCTCCTTTTTCAAAAATCCAAAAGTAAGGTTTAGTAACTTTTATGGTCAACATGCAAATCATACAGGTCCCTTGGTAAGGGAAGGCTCGAAGATCTAAACAACCGTTGTTGACCCAACTAGACGTCCAGTTTCCTTTGAAGAACAAAACTGGAGCATTCAGCGAGTCACACTGGAACGCCCGCCGCCCAAAGGTTGCTAGTTAATTGCCATCTCACTGACTATTCAATTACTAGTTCAATAACTTTAACATAACAAATTTAAGTCATTAGTGTCTGAGTCAATGGTTTTCCAAATATGCTCTAATTGTTTTGTGTTGTGTTGTTTTCATTAATGGGTCAGGCCTCATCAGAGAGGATGATGTTTTCATCGCAACTAAACTGAAAATGGCTTTTGTTTTTTCTTCCAAAATTTTTCAATTATTTGTCCACGGAGAAAATAATACTGTCGCAAAACAGTTTACACTGCATGTCAAAAATGTCTTTGTTTTCCCTTAAATATCATATTTCAATCATTTATTTTACAGAGGAAAAGAACAATTTCTCTACAAATAGAAGATGCACTTTCATGTTAATTAATAAAACTACAGAGAACATTGAGAGCTTGTAGTTAGCAAATATTCCAAATGTAAAAATTCACCGATAAATTTCAACAAAAAGTTTGTCATAGGAGAAAAAAAGCTTGTGAAGAGACCCAAACTTTGTGACGTCAAAGACCACCTACGATGATCGACCTCCAGAAGTATCAGAGGGGGATATATAGCCTGTCCAAATAGGTGCCATTCAATCAACAGTATCTCCCATATGGAGTGTTGGCTCAGTGGTTAACGCCGGTGCCTTCCAATCATAAGGTCCCCAGTTCGAGTCACTCCAAGATTAATATATGTCATCCAGTTACAGAGTTGTTGACAATTCATAATCATGGACGTTAAATATGAATTTAAGAGACTGACTTCGGTCAGCTTGCGGCTTTGATAAGCCAATGAGGCTTCTTCGCGAGTTCTTGCTTGCAGGAGGATCTAAAATACATACATACATATCTCAAGTTAAGGACAAGGTATATCGAACTGAGATTTGCAGCCATCAGTGTGAGGAATATTTATCTCTTCAAGATAGTGTTATCTTGCCTGCTTCCGGAATATCCCAATTATTACTCCGTCGTTTGCCATTTGGAATATTCCATTATAGCTCTGCCTCATTGTCTGCTACTGGAATATTCCATTATAGCTCTGCCTCGTTGTCTGCTACTGGAATATACCATTATAGCTCTGCCTCATTGTCTGCTACTGGAATATTCCATTATAGCTCTGCCTCATTGTCTGCTACTGGAATATAACATTATAGCTCTGCCTCATTGTCTGCTACTGGAATATTCCATTATAGCTCTGCCTTGTCAGTGCGTCAGATTAAAATCACTGGTCTCCTTTGTTTTTGTTATTTCAGAGGAAGTCTGTTGAGCAGGAGATAGCCCAGGGATCTTATCTAGCGCTGCCTTTACTAGTGGCTTTTGTGATAGTTGTATTTAATCATAATAAGGTAAGTGGTTTTAATTTGCTGTCTGTTACCTCTAAGAGGTGAACCTCCCCTCTCACCTTCCTCTCACCCTCCTCTCCCCCTCCCCACACCTCTTTGAGATAATTTAGTCAATTGGAATGGTGCTTAGATACAAAATGGTTCTTTCTTTTGCAACTTTTGAAACAGTGTTGTAGAATTTTCGACTGGTTAGGTGGTATCGCACGCACATGTTGTATACTCGTGTATCCTACACAAGTTGCTATTCTGAAATATTCTGTCCGCCGGTGTTGGTGTTAAGGGTGGAAGGGGTAGATCCCCCTACCACCCCCCAAAGTATATATGGTTGCACCCCTACCCATAATCTGGTTTTTATGATAGTGTCAGATTGTGTGAGCTTCTTCACCATTGCTTGCTCTATTCCATAAGTGATGAGGTCGAATTAAAAAAGTACACCCATTGATTTTTCTTCTGTCACAGATTTTACCTCTAGTGCTACAGAAGATCCAACAGACAGTGAAGTCGACCACGGCGGCCGCCACCTCCTCCTACAGGCCATCAGCTCCCGCTCCCAGCAGCGCACCCGCCCCGCAGCCCCCCATAGATATGTCGGTCTTCGCTCCAGAGGATAGCCTCAAGCAGAAAAAGAAAGCTAAAGTCAGGAAAGCGTGAGAAGCGATGACCTGCAGAGAGATGATGAGGCAGACCGGGTCGGAGGGGTCCTCGTCCGTATGTAGGAGGAGAAGGAAGAGACGGTGGAAGTGGAGCAGAAGAAAGAATGGATGAGCGCGAACATTTCCTGGAGGATTTGAAACGAGATGCGGTGAAAGAGGAGATTAAAAAAAGATTGATGGAAGGATGGAAAAAGAAGGGCCCTTTTGAAGAATGGAAGATTATCAGTGAAGGCTTTTATTGAGGACAGAGATAAATGAAGCCCTATTATTTGGGGGGGAAAAATTTGTCAATTTAAGAAATTTGAATATGTATGAGTAACAACTGAATATGTATCATGTTGAAAGATTGATTGTACAAAAAAATCAAAACGTATGTAAGGGTAAAGGATTAAATGTGGATAATAGCTTTCATTTGATGGGTAATTGGATGGGAAAACATAATCACTTGAACATGTAATGTATGAATTTTAAAGCAATATATGAGTTATATTAAGCTTTGAGGATCAAGCCGCCAAGATGGAGATGTATAATTTTTAACAGATTAGACAATTATAAAAAATCTAGCTGTCATAAATTTTCCAAATTTTTTTGTAATATAAATAGACAACATGAAAGGGGAGACAGCAAAGCAGCGTGTGTAACTATCAAAATCCACAATCTATAAATTGATCTTTTATCCGGAAAGTATCTCAAAAGTGGAAGCTTTGTGGTACAATGAGAAGACCCAAACGATTTTAGTTAGGGGGAGTCAGGGGTGTGGTAGGGGTGGGGAGAGTGTAGAACAGTGTGGTGGAGGGTGATAATCAATTGATATGAGAGGTTCCACTAAGCAAACATGTTTTCTAAATGTTTTTTGCTTCTTTTAGTCTCCTGGCCAGGAGTCTATTTTTTGTAATTCATTGTGTCGTATTTAACCGAGTTTGTAATCTTCGGTGTATCCATAGTTTATCAATAGAGAGAGGGAGATAGGGCACATTTTAACAGATTATTTACTAAAGCAGGACTTGACACTTATTGTTATACAAGAGAAATAACAACACCAAGGGTACAATCCAATTCATTGTTATGTCTTTTTTTTTTTTTAATGTTTTGTGTTGTATTCATTTTATCATGCAATAATGTATCAATGTTGAAATGAAACATTGGTGATTTATAACATGTGCATTAATAGAACAATCGTCTCTTGGGGAAATACATTGATGACAATTGCTCATCATAATTTGATGGGAAAAATAAAAACATGTTTGTGATTTTGTTTGAGGTAAGGATCATGGTTAAGATTGTAACAGTTGTGTTTTAGTTTCTTTGTTGGGTTTTTTTTTTTTTTCGTTTCTTTCACTTTTTTTTCAAAATTTCACCAAATGTAAGTCAAATTGAATCGTCAAATACACATTATGATTAAGGGTAATCATTTATAAAAACAGTGAAGCTGGTGCATATGTTTGTTTGTTTTTTTTATTTTGGTCTGTTTGTGTTTTTGTACCAGGTATTATCAGTTGATAGTTTGACAGGCTATATACAGGTTATGTACAGGGCTATACACAGGTTATGTACAAGTGATACAGACACAGGTTATGGACAAGCTATATACAGACTAAACACAGGTCATGTACAGGCCGACCCATCAAATCTCCCGGTGTCATATTCTATTCTCCCGGTTTTTAAATGTTTCATCACTTGCGACATTTCTGAAAATAGCCAACAGTTAGTCCTGTGCATACTAATTATTAGTAATTCCCCACAGTAACGCTGAACACGGGAAAGGCTATTCAGTATAGTTCACAAGACAGACAGTCAGTCAAGTCTCAAGCTTGATGGGACTATCTAGCATACTAGCCATGAAGTCACAGTACCCAGACTCCACTGTTTCAAATGGAAGTCTACTAAAGAAACCCTGTAGAAAGCGAAGCAAGGTGCTGTAAACTACAACAAGAAACACTGATTGGATGATTCTCTCACTGTATTGCATAAGTTGACTACTTATTTAGGAGTATTTATATCATTTCAGTTGAAAATTACCAACCTCCCTATTTTCCCCTTGTTCTCCCTATTTTTTAGCACTGAAAAATGTTATTCTCCCTATTTTGGGGTCAATAGCCTGTACATACCTGTCAACCTGTACAGGTTGACAGGTCTGTACAGGCTATACACAGGTTATGTACATGCTACTGATGCTATACATATTATTTACAGGTTATGTACAGGCTATACGCAGGTAATGTACAGGCTATACGCAGGTCATGTACAGGCTATATTCAGTCTGTTTCGCTTCTAGCACATTTCATTGGTATGTATATATATATATATATATATATATATATATATATATATATATATATATATATATATACATATATATCACTTCCTCATGGTAAAATGAATTCCGATGTGACCTACTAGCCTAAACCTATTTTATTTGGATTTAATTTGATTTGACATCATCATATCTATTTTTTTTTTTTATGACTTTCCCAATTTAGTCCGGTCCTACACCTCTGTCCATTATTCCGGGGGAACTGTGTTAGCTCCCTGCAGTTGTCCCATTTCAGATTTCCGGGATAGAGCATCGGGCGGGTCTTTTAGTAGTTTAATGGGGCACAGTGGAATAACTGTAACGCATGACCCCGGATAATGGATTTAAACCAGTTCTACGGTGGTGCCATGCTGTAGCCTATACCTTTCGCCTACGAAAATACTGTATTAATAGTGCGGATTTGTTTTCCACCTTGTTGTTAATGGACCATGGTCAGAACGATGAAATACGAATAAGTTTCTATGCTGCAATGGGCTTACATGTTTCTGGGGGTGGGATGGGTGGGACATGGGGAAGGATGGTGGGGGAGGGGGTTGACAAACGATCAGGGTACCCGACGAGACAATTGCGCGAACTTATATAGGCTAATGATCCTGTTTGACTACAGGAGAAAAACGGCCTTTTCTATTCCATACAATTTTCTGTATACGACATGCACACTTGTGTGATCGCGATATAACGTTTACTTTACATCAAACCATTATATAGACACTATATTACATTTTTCTCTTCGCGTATTTGTGTGTGCTTTATATATAAAAAATATCGTACACGTTCCCATATTAAGTAAACAATGATTCAGCTACCGGTCTTTCTGTGAACATATACCGGTAGCTGTTTACCGTGTACAATGATTGATCATTATATGTAGGCCTGTTGACGGCACAGTAGTAGTAAAATCAAATATACACTCGTGTTATTTTGAACATATTCATTTTCTACCAAACACTTAAAGCAATATATTATATATTCAGCACCAACCTGAATGTAGTTAACAACAGACTGTCAATGTCTTGTTTAGAAATAGTACCCTAATGCGTGCTAATATCTCCAATCCAATTATACCTGTACCTTCACTAGAAAAATTTCCATACGATGTGTTCTTTATATATATGCGAGCGCTTTTTTTTTGTGCTGATGGAAATGCAATTTTTTTTTCTATTGGATATAAACTGCCCTTCAATTTATGCCTCACTAAAATGAAAAAAAAACGAGTTATGTTAATTGGCAATTAACGGTTGCTAATGAAACCGCTGCCTCTGTTAATTGTGTAGGCTTATTTGCTTCTAAAATTAGTTCAATTCACTTATTGAGGTATCTACAAAGTTCATATTATCCCAGCCAGTTTATCTAATTTGTGAAGAGTACTAGCAATTAATGTCCATTGTTAAAGCAAGCCAAAACAACATTGTCTGTTTTAAGTTAGAAACCGCATTCACGTGCGTAATACCGTTATCAAACAGATATACATAAAAGACACTGAAGTTTTAAGAGGAATTCGTATCGATAAACTGCTGAAGGAATTGTATAAATACGATCACACACACTGGTGGCGCAAATCAACCCTCCTATAAATAGTCAACACGTATTTTATTTAAACATGTAACATTTCTCTCTAGATTTTAAAATTTCAAAATTTACAGCGTTTTATTTTTAATTAGATTTGGTTAAAAAATATATTCCAGTCATTTTTTTGGCTATATATAAAATATATTTGATTAGAATGATTTGGTTGTGATCCATTCGCTGTATATGACTTGTTATCTTTCTATATTTTTGTTTTATATTGGCAACGAGAAATAATACATTATAGGCTAATAAAAAAAATAAAACCAATGTATATTTACATGTCTAGATCATTAATTAACTAACAGAATGGTACGTTGTATACCTTCAATACTATCTTATCTGTATTGGGGGTCTAATTTGCTAATGATTAAAAACCAAAATCAAACTTCATTAATTTATTTTGAGGGACGTTCAAATATAACATAATGTTAATGAATGCAACGTTGGTGAGACGCGCATTGATGAATTGGCAAGTTAATTAACTGGTTCTGAACCAGTCCGTCGCTGGGTGCGAGACGCCGAAGGCAAATTATACATTGATGTAACTATAAAGTTAACACACTGTTTTCCAGTCTTTTTGCTAAAAAGGGTGTTATTAACTTTCGAGCGGTAAATGCGCGGTCGCATTTTAAACATCATTCCGCCCCAGGAAAAGTGTATATACTTATATACACTAGAATTATGTTACAACACAGAACCCCGACGAGGGAGGGGGTGGGGTGGGGGAGGGCATATCCACCATAATTTTCACAGCAAGGAATTTTCAAGATGGCGCTGCCGCAGGCGGGAACGACAACGACACTTCATTCTTTTGACTTTAGCATCCCACCCCCACCAAGTCCCGCTATGATCAGGCTTAAATCATCACTTAATTGCTACAGGCGAAAATATACTAACAAAGTAAAACAAGAAGAACAAAACAGGAGGTATGCCGATATGTAGCCGACTTATCTATTAATTCAACCAGGAAGCACAGAGAGTATGCCATTACTATAAATGTATATGTATATATATGAGAATCATTGCCAGTAAATTTATTAACCATAAATTTGATTAATGTATAGTCTAGACTAACCGAACCATTGATTATGAAGCGTGTTTATGATGTTCCTTTAAAGTTTTAACTTGATGAATCAGCGTGGATGATTAAGAATTTGGCAGCTTAGCCTAGAAACTATATTTAGTAAAGACAAGGATAAATTGAAGATTATTGAGTTCAAGACGCCTGAAATTGTTGGGGTTTCCGTTTCATGCAACGTTCACGTATATTACAGTAACTGTTAATTAACTGTTGATACTTATTATTTATTATTATTATTATTATTTTAGGTTTACAGTCTTGTTCAAGGCCAAAGCCCTCTCACACAACTTTACAACTTAACCCTGGTCATTGGTAACTTGTCACACCTACACACCAACGTATGCACAATTAAAATAATCTCCCCTGGGGCACCACAGTGGACCACAACAACGTGTCCCCATAGGGACTTCCCATAGGGTGCTGTCACAAACCGGCGCTCGCAACTATATTATATAGTTTGTCGATAGGTACGACTTTTGTACATTAATAAATTATATGATATATCAGATTTTAGTTCAACAAAAGTACTCTAGTTTTAACTTTCATGAATGTCTTACGAACCCCCTGGGATGGACTCACGCACCCCCTGGGGGTTCATGCAACCCCAGTTAGGGAACCCCTGCTCTAGACCATACAAGTACACTGCTACCAGTACAGGTTATATTTGCTAAACACCTTTTATTTGTCAAGTGGCCTTTCAAAGGTAGTATATACGCCCATTAAATGCACCATTGACTTACACACTAAATCACAAAAGTAATGTGGTCTCTAAGTCTAGATAGAAGTTTTCACTAGCTAAACGCTACCCATCACCGGATAGCTGACAAGTTGGCCTTTCATGGCACTATCAATTTTCCGTATCGTGACCATGTAGAGTTTTGCTATTCGAGCCGGAAGTTTTTGTCACTTGTAAACAAACCTCTTCACTCAGTAGTAAACAATTTTCCTACGCTGCTCATGGGAGGCCTGTAGGGGTCTAAACTTGCCTCAATTGACCCAATTTTCTCACCACATGTACTTCCATTCATACACTTCAACATGCAAGCCACAAAAAACTAGATCATGATTGGTAACAGGTCAAAAAAGATGTTCTCCTGCTGCTTTTTGGCACTTTTCCTGAGAACAATCGAGCGGATGGATATAGACTCTAATAGGAGCATGCCACCTCAAACAGGTGTGGTTCATCAATTAAAGTGACTGGACTATATAATCTAACAGAGAGAGACCAATTGGTCAGTTCCTCAGATGCAACACAAAACTTAATTACGTAAACATAAGACTTTTATGGCCTACTTTAAAAACTTTGTCAATCACATATATGTTGTTAAATATCATCCACGTGTGTTCTGTTGTTTTTATATGAAGTTAAAAAAACATAATGCGGAGATGACGTCATCATGACTTAAGCCTTAAAGGGGAATTCCCAGAGATTTATCATATATCTTACGGTATCTTGCAGGAACATTGCTTGCACTCAAAATGTTTCCTTTTTCCTTGGTCTATATGACATATCAATAACTAAAACGCTGCCTTAAAGTCATCCGTTAAGCATCTAAATACTACTAATATTGTAAATGATAGCATTTCTGCAATGTGCCTTGATGAAATAACCCCCCCCCCCCAAAAAAAAAATGTATATATATATATATATATTCTCAGATCCACTGAAATTTTATCAAATTCTTTTTTTACAGATTTTCTTTCCCATTAATTTTAGTCAATTTTATTCTCATTATATGACAACAATCTACCGGTAATCTACACATTTTAGTGACGTCACTCCAATTAGGGGAATCTTCTCTTTTCCTTACTCAAGTTGTAGTAAAGGCGCCGTTTGGTCTTGGTTTTCTTGCGTCGTTGAGTCACACTGATGAATTAGTGTTAAACCAATACAAGTTATGGTAATGACGATAGCTCCAATCACTGAATTCCAAGTCGGCAATAAATTAAAGAATAGATATTGCGCAATAAAGGCTAAAAGCACCTCTGACGTCATAGCAATTGTGACGTAGGATGCGTTAGCTAATTTCAGCGCAAAATATATCGCCATACCTGAACAAAAGCTGAGAAACCCATTAGATGTGATAACCACGGTGTCCAAAACCGTTTTCGGTAGAGTGAACTGCACGTATAAGCCACATAAGATGGCGCTGATCGTTAAACCGCTGATTCCTTGTAACAAAATCGGTAAATATGGCAACGTTTCGTGCTTTTTCGAAAGTTGTCGGTATGCAACTAGGCCAGATGACGTCACAACTGCACTGGCAATAGCTAACATCAGCCCATATAAGTAATTTTTCTCTGTCTCTTTCTCGGTTGTGTCCGAAAAGAGAAATGTCGGTCCTGACACTAAAGTTACTCCAAGCACAGCTAAGACAACGAGAACTACTTGTAAACACGATGGTACTTCCTTAAAGAATAATGCTCCTAGCAAAGTTGTGAAAACGGGCATTGTGAAATAAAGCGTGATGGCGTCTCCTGGACTAGCTAAAACAATCGCTAATAATAGTAACATGGATCCCGTTCCAACCAGAAATCCACCAATCAAAACATGCGCGATCTCACTTAATGTTCTCGGTAAAGCCGGTCTCGTTATGGGAATCGCAATTAAAGACAGCAGAGTGATACCAACGGCGTTCCATAGAGGTATCTCTATAGCAGGCATGTGCTGCCCCGCTTTAAAGACAGAAATGTCAACGATGACAGCGCATGATGCGCTGAGTAATGAATACAGTAAAGCACTGTGTTCATAAAGTTGTTTCAAACATTCTAGTGGAAAACTTCTTTTCTCGATTCTTTGGTCTTCTTTTGTCTTTCCCTGTTGTGTATTGGTTTCGCCAGTGCGCAGTGGAGTCTTTTCTTGGTCCATCTTATCAATCGCCATGTTCTATTGACACACACAAACACCTACACACAAGAAAAGTTGTTAAAACCGTGGAAAACAAACAGGAAACATATCTTTTATTTAATATGTATGAAAGATCTTAATCGGAGTTATTTCATTTCACTGACGATTGTAGTCTGTTTAGGATGAAAAAATATACAACTACAGAAAAAACAAAACCTACCAAAAAAAAGACACCTACAAATTATACAAGCTAAAAAGTCTCGAGTAAAGCTCATATCTAAAATAATGAATTTATTAACATGACGTAATCATGGCATTATTTTTCGAGCAACATTCTACCTGGCAACAAAATGGATAAAAATGAAAGAAAAGAGAAAGTGCAATATTATGTTTATATCCTGTCATGACACTTTATATAACATTAGGTCAGATTTACTAGATGGCACACCATATAGACATGAGTTTTAATTCGTTAGGATATCTCTCAACGGAGCAATATGTTTTGTTTTTTTATCTTTTTGGTGGCAATTGTTCATCAACAACTGTTTTGAATTCATCACCAAACGGTTTCCATAACAACCTGACATGGGTTTATTGGTTTAAAAGGATTAGGATGGGCGTGTACTAGATCATTCAAAATGTCGAATGTTGTACACACCTGTGCACATAAGCTATATTCATAAGTACATATACTTTGATGACTGTTAAACGAAAGAACGGATCAACATTTAACCGTCTAGATCTAACAGCGAATGCCACGTGGAAACATTCATTAACCAAACAGTAAATATTTCAATTGAGTAAAACTAATAATTAACATTTGGTGTTTTCAATTTTCAAAGAGATGTTCCAAAAATTATAACGTAGATTATAATAGATGAATCCGAACAGCTGAGAGACTGTACAGACAATGGCATATTTTTATATAGGCTATAGTCTACGTTGTTTTAATCACAATATAAAAATTCTACAATTATATGGTTATTCTATGTAAACCTACATAATTATGCTGCGTATATTGTGAGAACGAGTTAGCCTATATATCGTATTTGCATCAGTTGCATTCGCAAAAGCAGAGGATGGAGGTATCCCTCCTCCATCTTCATTCGGTGGGGGGGGGGGGGGCGGGTGGAGGCTGGAGGAAATCGTTCAGTCGCGGGATATATATTTTCTTCAAAATTGAAAAGCATTTATTTGCACAACCTTGCGTTGAGACGTAACTATATAGGCCTTATTTATAACCTCAGGATGTACCCGTTGACCTCTAAATTTTGAAACTGTCTCTGATAGGACCTCAGATCCCCTCCCCTCCCCCTCATCCACTCCGCCCTTCAATGGGGTTGTATTCAACGGTCCCACATCCACAGCCACACCCATCATTCGTTAAAAGGTTTTGATAACCTAGAGCCCGATAATTCCCCTACCTAAATCAGTCGTGAGAAAATTCGCAATCTGTCCCTCCCCTTTTTCCCAAACCATGCAATTTTGAAATCCTGTTCTGTATATCGTCCATATGGGAGTTTGCAAAGTATGTTTCATTTTGTGTCGAAATATCATAACCTCACCTATTTCCCCACCCAATACCCCACCAACCCCCGTTTTAGAGTAAGACCACTCCTCGTGAGTCACTCTTTTATATGTAGTTCATTTTAATTGTGACTCATCAGATGTGGTTTTATACTTTCTTATTGTCCTAGATATCCAAGAGTAGCCAATATGTCTAGCCTATACGATGGTAGTTTAATAACCAAAGAAAATATATTTTCGAAATAATAATAATAATAATACTGAAAAAGTGGGTTTCCGGCTGCTGATCAGATTAGGTCATCGAACAGCCCTCCTTTTACAGACTCCAAACCATTTTAGCAAACTCCTTCAGTCACTTACTTAATGTATAAACAATACATGAGACCTGACTACAATTATTTGTGTAGTATAGGCCACTGACTGACAGTGAGTCCTTACTTGGTACTCTTGGTATTCTAGCAAGGTTGTATGCACTCATATATACTTACACTTTACTAGTACTTGCACATATACTCGCGCTTAAAACCTTGTACTCGTATTTGTACTCATACCCAAGGGGGAATGGTACGCGTACGCGTACCCATACCAAGTGAGCTTGTATACGTACTCATACTAATACCAAGACAACTTGTATATGTACGCGTACCCACATACCAAGAGAGCTTGTATACGTTCTCGTACTCATACCAAGAGAACGTGTATAAATACTACTACTCATACCAAGAGGAATTGTACGCATACGCATACCAAGACAACTTGTATACGTGCTCGTATTTATACCAAGGGAAATTTTACACGTACTTGTACTCATACTATGGGGACTTGTACTCGTACTCAAACCAAGGGAGCTTGTATACCTTCTCGTATACTCATACCAAGAGAATATATATATCACAGTATGCAGCTACTTCATATGCGATTTTCTAAACGTTTGCTATAGTATTTCGCTTCAATGAGACTGATTTCAATATTTATCATTAACATGCACATACCGTGGATTCAATTTGACATCTATCTCCACGGGGAATACATTGAATACATACCATCACATTCCGATAAAGCGTGATAAAAAATACGGCAAGAAAAATATCAATATAAATTTAAAGATATATAAGAATCTTGGCAGTAAAAACCACTGTATAAGTGTACTGCAACGATATACTTATTTATTAAGCCAGATTTATCTTATACATATTTGAGGACCATATATGTTACTAAACAAGGTTGTTGAAGTTTCATTCCCGAAGCCTGCGACTTCAAAACAGTGTTTGAAATGTGAACAGACACGAATCCATGGGTTATGGGCCACTCCAATTAATCCCACCCCACCCCCATCCCCCCATATACACACAGACATTTTCAGGGTTTTTGGGGGACTAAAAAAAGACTTACGGCCTTAATTTTGATTATAATAAAAATGTACAGTGTTTGAATTATAAGTATACGCTCCACTCTTTTCAATAAATTTTACCGATAGTTCGCTTCATTTTCTCCATCGTTATTGGATTTGTTTAGTCTTTTAGGGTTATCTGTTTTTAAGATTTTTACCTCAGTCTTTCTTTTGATTAACATGGTTTCTTAATTTTCGTTAAGTTTTATACCTTTACTCTTTTAAGTTTGTACAGCGCCATAGCTTATGTTTTTACAAATATATGTGCGCTTTAGAAATGTTTAAATAATAATAATAGTTACTTCGGTATAGTAATGGCGGTGTCTACCGATGCTTGTCGTATCTCCCACACCACCAGCCCCCCCCCCCGCTCCCCACCCCCCCCCCCTCGCCTGTTGTGTTCATATAAAAACCTTATACAAAAAAAATTCTAGAAATGAAGATAAATATTGTTTGTCTTGCCTTTATTAATATTGATAGCGAAAGGAAACAAATCCCTTCCTATCAAACCTTGTAACTGCATTTTGGGACATTGTTTACTTAGCCTAATTAGTTAGGATGTCCGGGCACTGGACGGTCAAACTCTCAGCGGGGTACTATGGTCTGTCAATGAACTAAGGAGTGATGCATACCATTCGAAATTGTGTTAAAAAAATCACAGTAAGGCAAATCATACGTACAAAAGTGTAGTTTCGATAGTTCAAAGTGAAATTGCGGTATAGTACATTCGACTCTCGGTGAACAATGAAAAGTACAAAGTATAGTATCCTGAGGTTAAAACAATAAGTTTCACACTTTCCTAGAGCGATCACCAGACACACATATAGGACACACAAACACCCACCCACACACATTTACATATACATATCTATATAGAGATATATGTATAATATACATGAATATATATATATATATATATCTGTATATACATATATATATATGTATATATATATATATACATATATATATATATATATACATATATATATATATATATATATGTATACATATATATATTATACATATATATGATAAGATAAGATAAGATATGATATGATATTAGTATTACGTTTTTGTACTTACTTTTCGTTCAAAAGACCCTACAGTATGGTACTCGATAGCAGTTTTATGTTTACCAAATATCCATAGAGACTACGGTACTAACTACAACCACACTGCAACACACTTAAAAATCGTTTAAACCGCTTAAATAAAAACCCGTAGATTTGAACTTGTTGGCAGTAACTACTACAAGTCTGGGTATTGGAGGATGGAACTGAAAGATGACAGAATGTGACTACGCTTTTGCTACCGTCCATGCTAATCAAAAATAATTTCATAGCACGGTTCCAAGTACCGGCAATAATAAATATAGATATATCTCTCTCTCTATATATATATATCTATATATATATATATATATATATATATATATATATATATATATATATATATATATCTATATCTATCTATTCTATGTCTACATATATATATATATATATATATATATATATATATATATATATATACATATATGATATGCATATATATATATATATATATATATATATATATATATATATATGTATATATATATATATAGATTGATATATATATAGATTGATATATATATATAAATATAGATATAGATGAAATACTTACCTCGTGAATATTTAAATAACGATTATAACATCTTTTCCTTAAGTTAGCTTAAAATCATATCATACCCAATATTAGGGGGGGGGGGAGACTTTGCATATTCCCTGGAAATGATTCTATCCTCCCCATATTGATCCCTCCCTCCCTTCGTCAAGCCCTCTCTTCCTCAGAAGAGGGCGCAATTTGTAAATCTTAAATTAATTATCACCAAGCATGACAAACGTGACACTGGGCTTCAATCTACACTGAAGAAGGTGCATTTCCCAAAATTTCGAAAAACATCCGTGTGTAACGTGTTAGGTGAAGTCTGTGCGGTTTTTTTTTTTTTTTTTTTTTTTGGAGAATGGGAAATATTACGCTGAGAATGTTTAAACCAGATATTGACAATCAATGTTGTAGAAGTGATCATATCGAATATCCGTATAATGAATCGGAAAAGGGCTGTTAGTACGTGACATGTGAAAGAGGTAAATTAATTAAAGGAGAACTTGAGGCGCTAAATTAATTGATATATTGCAGACCTGGCGCATCCCACTGCTATTAGTACAGGCTGTATTTCTATAACACTTTTAATTGTAAAGAAATTACCCTTTAAACAATTGGTATCCATCAGTTAAAGTGACTGGACTATGTAGTCTAATACATGACCACTCTGTCAAGGACGCATGGTGTTGAATATCATCCAAGGATGATACGTATGAAGTACGGTATATGAAGTTAAAAAGAGCATGTTTGGGTTGAGTTATTAGAATTGATAAAACAATGAATTAACATACGGCCTGCAATGAGGAGCCTACGTCATCTTCATGTTAACCTTAAGGGAGCATTCCAGGGATTAAATATAGTTTTGTTCAACGTGACTAATATCTTGAAAACCGAAATAGCTATAAAGAAACATTGCTTGCATCCAAATGTTTCGTTTTTTTTTTCATTGGACTATTACATATCAAGACTAGACTTAATAGTCCAGTCACTTGATCTAAAGGGTAAAGTGATCCTTTAAACTTAGAGTACTCTCTTTCTATCGAAATTTTTGTGTTTTTATTTTTGGTTTCCCGAAAGGGAAAACTATGGAGTGACTCTTACCGACGGTCGGTGCAAAATTGTGAAGTGGACCGCGGATTGGCAGTTTGCATAGTATAGGCCATACTTATAGGAGTAATGGAGACATCAGAAAGGGAACCGGTGACATCACATGTACCCATTGCACGAATTGGCACTCGAAGCCCCTGCCTGCATGCATATCTGTCACAAACTAGAACCATGAGACTGGGAAGCATTTATACCCCATCATTTCTTTCAACATATGGGGTGTATTTGTACTGAGTGAGACGTTTTGATTTATATATATATATATATATATATATATATATATATATATATATAGATATATATAAATATATATATATATATATATATATATATATATATACACTGAGGAAGTTGCCTATCATGTTTAAGAGAACGTCACCGGTATTATGTTATAGGCTATACTGGTCGTGTGTGCGGGGTAAGGTCAAACATTAGCAGTGGCATACCTAGAATAGTTGGCACCCGGGCGGACCCTTTCGTTGTCACCCCGTGCAGGGGATGCCGTTCCTGGGGGGAGGGATCTAAGGGGGAGGAATAGCTTTGAGAAATGTTTGTTTATGCAACACGGCTTAGATGCAAAACGGTGCTATCTTTGGCAAAGCTTTCATCTGATTAAATGTTTAGGAATTCTCATTCTTTAGTGAATGTTCCGTAACTTCCCCTATTGTTTTTTGTTACATATTTTGCGGGATCCCTGACTGGTACATGGGGCGGATCACCCACCCCCCTCGCTTAGTACGCCACTGCATTTTTAACTAATATATGTTGTCGATCAAAATCATCTTGATAACTAAAGGTTGGTTTTTCCTACTCTTATTGTGTGTTAAGAATTTATCAGGTTTAAACAATGTATGAGAAAATTACAATCTATAACACAATTACGTAATCAAGCCAGATTGTTACGTAACATCCTTTAGTGTCATTGCGTCTATGTGGATTGAAAACGTGTAAAAGTAAGTTGGCCTGACGTTTCGATCTTAGCAGAATCTTCTTCAAAGGCTAAAAATTGGATTGAAAACGTAAGTTAAAGAGTAACCACGGTCGATTGACGGTAAAACTCAGCGTTCCTCTTGCAAAACATAAAGAAGAACCAAACAAAAACGAAGAAAAATATAAAATATTGTGTAACTGAAACCTACTGTTTTAGGGTTCCACTTTTCCAGCAGATCTAAACTCAATTAAAGGGATAAAAAAAATTAAAGTTTAAAATATTTTTAAAAAATGCATAGATGATACAGAGCTTGTGTTATCCAACTACACGCTTCATTTAGCCTATTCCGTTAATGAAATAAACACACTCATATCATAGTTCAGTTCAATTTAAGTAAATGAGTGAGTTGCTACAAAGAAAAATACAAAAATACTAAAACAACAGAAATTGTATTTTGTAAGAACATTTAAAGTACATTAAAATATATGCTTAAGGTTTTCCAAGTATGTTTCGATACATCATCAACTTATTACTCACAAAACTGCACCCACCCACATTTCTTCGACGCCCTGTAGCTACGTCTAACCACCCCCCCCCCCCCCACTTACAATTCACTGCAAACGAGTAAAAACTGCATGAGAAAACAATGTCACGAAATTATAGGCCTATAACTTTCACTTTTCATGTAAAGTTCTGGCAGAAATTGTTTAATTTCTTTATTATTTTTCTTTCCGTTCTTTGTCTCTGTCTCGTTGGAAATTGGTTATTTGTTTATTTGTTAACTCCATTTAAAATAAATTAACGTGTGAATTTCCTTTAAACATCAGTTTAAATATCGCACCGCTATGATTTGTTTACAAGTGACATCAACTATAGGAAACAATTAAATTACTAACCGGAACCCATATGCCTCAGATCATTCGCTTGGCTTCCTTTGAAATGTCTAGCGCAAGGTCATACAAGCTAACTTTCCAAACGTTTTTTCCCACCCTCTTTTAACAGTCGCCTCGTCCTACAAAATTTCTAAACAATTACTTCTCTAAAGATGACTAAATATCTGCAAAAATCTTCAAAAAAGCATACATGTATTTATGTTTATATGTATAAAAAATATTGGAGGGGGGGGGGTTGGGGTAAAATATCAAGCTCCATATCATGACTGAACCCACCAGTACATTTTTATATGTGAAGGTGAATGTAGCATTTCATCTTTAACTATTGGGCTAATCCAAAATATTTTAGCTGTTCCATTTACAAATCGAAGTTATAGGCGCTCTTAAGTTTGAAACGAACTGCCTTACTAAATCATTAGTGATTATGCTATACAGTAGGAAGTTACAATACAACGATGTTGCGTTAGATATATGGATAATATTAATTAAAAATATATGTACATACGCGTCTAAAAGTCGAGTGTGTCCCTGATTCCACTTGAAGAAGACTTTGCGATTTTATAATATTTCTTTTTAAAGAGAATGAATGTTACACAATTGGAAGTTGTGATTCTGGATTTCATAATTTGACCGGAATATATCACATAATGTTTTGATATTTTATGCTCTAAGTTTGGATTCATAATTAATCAATTTCGACATAAATCAATCAAATTTAGCGGTCCGTCTCGCCTGCATCATCGGTGCGTGAAGTGGTCTTCGTAAACCCTCCCAACCTTCTTCTTAAAGATATCTTAAGTTTCCATCCATCTGCACTATTGGGATATGAATGCAAACGTTTAAGGGTAAGTAGACTTGTTTTGTTTATCATTCACTACACATATTTCTTCAATCATAATTCATAATTTCTGCAATTTTTGTATAACTTGAAATGTTCATACTGAGCAGTATTGTTACATTTGGGCTTCATTTTTGTGTCTTCTCTTTTTAACTATTTGTTCTTCACAAATATCTCTGTCATAATTATAGCAGATGCAGGTTATGGTTTATGTCCTCTGTATCAACTGCTCGACTATTTCAATTCACAGCGGGAGAAGATTTACATTTTGTTTAGATTCGAGTACATGGTGTTGGAGGTTCTCATGTGGCTCTACCTATACGAACATTTTTTGTTGTTTACGCTACAGTTTAAGTTGATGAATTCCAAAGCAATATAGGAAGCAGATACAAAAACCTTCCATTACCCACATGTACACCAAATATGTTAATGGCACCCTGCGACGAATAAGAGATATAGGATGCCCCTTAGAGACGCCTGGATGCGGCGCAATAGCACAGGGAAACTATTGATTGCATTGAGCGCGCAGCCTGGGGTGTGCGGGTGTGACAGGTTTTACAATGACCAGAGGTAAACTGTCGCACGGTCGTGTGACAAGGTATTGGACTTAGTACAAAACTTGATACAAACTTGTTACTTCAACTTTATTTAGTTCAGTTTTTGTTGGCAAATAGCCATCGAAACGCAAGATGGTGCTTCTTATATCCTTTCTTTCGACATCCGTACTGCTTATATATAAGTTGTCTAAGTTGTGCGTGGAAACATTAATGTCAAATGAAATGTTGTTCCGCTGTGCGAAGTAGGTTGATAAATTATTTCAACATCCTCTTGTGGGCCATACATCCGCTAATTCTGTGCAAGGTTCATCAGTTAGGTCAGACATTATACTGGAAAACCAAATGTTTACTTATCTTCCCAAGCTAAATATACACGTATCTTTTTTCACCCAATACCCGTACGGTTATAACATAAATATGGTTTTGTTGTTTTCCCTATTAAACAAGTTCTGATATCAAATTGATAACCATCTTTCCCACAGTGCTATAGGTTATTCTATTAATATATATTATATTATCAAGTAGCTGGCTACATTTTTGTCGGTGGCGTGTTCAAGGGAGGAAGTGAGGGTGGGGGGGGGGGTGCGGGTGGAGCACATGCCGCCTATAATTTTCGATTCCTCGTGGAGTCACCCTCTCCCCCAATTAAATTTGCCATGTCCAACAGCCCGCCCCCCCCCCTCCAAAAAATGGCAGGAATATACACAACTCTTTCAGTAACTTGCATCTACCTCCAAAATTCTTCTGATTTGAAGCTGATGCAAGTCCTGGAAGTAAACTCTCATACTGTGCCCCTCCCCAAATGTTGACCTGATCTTACTGTGCCCTGCCCCACCCCCTCCCCCACCCCCACTCTTCCAAATGCCTCGCGACGCAACTGCCTTTGTTGACCATACACCAGGTACTGTACCAGTTTTAAATTACATTTTTGAACATCCACGGTATGAGATCGGTGAAGTGTTCCTCTTTAAACCCAGAAGAGATAACTATAAGGTATCTGATTTAAAGGATCAAGAGTCTTTGTATGCAAATTATATGTCTTAATATGCAAATTAGGCTAGACTATAGATACTTCTATGGATGCTTTGGATGCTCTCAGTTGGATCCTTTGTATTAGCAAAAAGTATTGTCAGACAATAAAATAAAATCGTAATTTATTTGTTCATAATTATATACCACACAATCATTGAGATATATTGTGGATAATATATCAACATTATTGGATAATATACATTGAATATAGCTTTGAAAATGAAAACGGTTACACGACTGTTACCATTTCTTGGTTAAAGGGCCCGTTTGGTATCAACCAAAATAAAGTTCTGCAGAGGAAGGGCCATTAGTGCCCGGTGGCTTTCTGCCCCTCACAACCCCCCCCCCCTCCCCCCGTCCCGACACGTACAACCCCCAACCCATTCAGCTTCACTTTTGAAAGCCTCTTTCGACACAGCTTAGTCTGAGTAATAATAAAGTAACTTGCATATACTGAGAACAGTAGCATGCAATATTCAATATAGCTTTCATGTGTAAACTATAGACCGGGGAAAACTCAGCCTATAGGAATGAGTCACCGGTAATCTTCCTTAGCAACGGCTTTAAAGTCATAGTTATCTAACTAGACCATAAAAGTGTAGGAACCCTATATATGACTGTTACTGGGGGTAAAACAATTGGTGACAAGTATAATAACAACCTATTGTGTGGGTGTCAATTTAAATATCTTATGGTACGAACATAATTGATACAAAATTGATTGACTTAACTAGTTATTGCCATCAACTCTCTTTGAAAAGAAAACAACAGCACGGTAGATTCTCTATAGGCATGCATGGTTATACTTTTCGATGTTTTGCATTGCTTAAGGTATAACTGTAAGTGGTTCTTACACTGTGCTGATTCTGTTGTGCGAATATCGAAGATTCTATCCGCTTGTAATACCATGTTCATCAAATGTCAAAACTTTGTAACAAGCTTCCATAAATGTGAATAAAATATTAAGAAATTATTAGAAAACTGTATATAATATATACATATAGATATATATATATATATATATATATATACATATATATACATATATATATATATACACACATATATATATATATATACATACATATATATATATATATGTATATATGTATATATATATATCTTTATATATATATATATATATATATATATATATATATACTATATATATAGTATATATATAGTCTATAAGATATGCACGCGTACTATTACTCTAGGCACAATCAATCAATATATATATATATATATATATATATATATATATATATATATATATATATATCTTTATATATATATACATATATATATATAATATATATATATATATATAAATATATATACTACATATATACTATATATATATAGTATATATATAGTCTATAAGATATGCACGCGTAATATTACTCTAGGCACAATCAATTTCAAGCCATACTTTCAGTAATTGGGGATCTTTTCATACAGCCTTTTGCAGCTATATCGAGATGTTCTATACACAAAGGTTGCCTTCTTTTCGCACGCATAGTTTACCCAATCATGTTTTTACAATTTATGAGTTCGGTTCTGTGACTTTAGCCTCTCACGGAAAAATACTTACCACGGTAAAGATAATTACAATTACATTCAACATGTTCATTAGGTAACAGGGGGGGGGTGCAATACGTCACTTCCGGGTACTCTTTAAGTAAAATAAATTATGGGTTCGCGGGTTATAGCGAACTCAGGAACTTTGAGGGCTTGTGAAAACATCGATAAAAGCTAGAACAGGATCTGTGGAGAGTCTTGCAAAATAATTCTATCAAGTGGACTTACCGGCTTTTAGATGGAGGGTATGTAAAGATAACAGAGTACAAAAGGCATCTTGTTGTCAAAGAGTGGAAACAGACATTCCGTTATTTAGATAGATTATGAACAGGTCTGACGGGAGGAGGATAATGTGGACTATACATCACAAGCCACGCCGGGTCCGTTAGGGCATTCGCGGACGTCTCGAGAAAGAACAATTTAACAAGTTTTTTTAAAAATAATGTTCACTACATCTTCAAAATATAATATGACCACTTCCAAACAATAGGGAGGGGGGGGGGGTGAGCCCGGTGATAAGCTGTCCCCTTTGCCTACCTGCCTCTTTTCACCACCGATTGTGTAGCAGAATTCGGTAATTGTTCAAAATTCAATTTTTGTATTTCTTTTTTTCTCGAATCTGTTTTTAAAGCCATTCACGTAATTTTGAAGAAGATATATTAAGTCCAACTCTAGATAGTTTTTGATAACTTAGGCCTATTATTTACTTTATTTTTTTATTTTTTTTTTTGATGTGTAATCATCATGTTTTTAATTGATTGTTATAAAACATATGCTAATGCGATATCTACTTCAATGTAGTTTCTTTTCTATATTAATGATCCGGAAAATTAATGTATGATTTCCATATCTATGAAAAGATCTAAAATAAGTGAAGAGTCAAGTTCAACCTTCATTCCAAATTTATTTTTATAGTTTCTTTTTGTCGCGTGCGGTATGGCGGTGATTCTAGATTTCCATAATCATGTATGATGACAGGTGGAAACGATGTCTTCTAAAATTAAAGAGATTGTTTAGTTAGCTGTATGTAAGTATATATATATATATATATATATATATATATATATATACAGGTGACAAACGCCTACAGTGGAATTACGACTTTCCTTACCGGTTTAGAACCTCTGGACATACAATCAGCGTCCATGGCCTAGTTGGTTAGGGTGTCTGCGTACAAAGCGGGAGGCCTGGGTTCGAATCCCGGTGGAGGCTGGAAGTTTTTTCACTGTTCTTGATTTTCTTACTCATTACGATTTTCATTTATATATATATATATATATATATATATATATATATATATATATATATATATATATATATATATATATGTATATATATATATATATATATATATATATATATATATATATATATATATATATATATATATATATATATATATATATATAAAACATATAAGCAGTAAGTGTGATTCAAGCCCCAATAATGCCTAAACTAATGCACTCCATACCGACTGGCAATCATATTAATAAATTTTACCTCATTTTAAATTTGCATTCATCGAGTTTAGCAGACCCTTTCAAATGAGAAAACCTTAAATGATGCCTCTGATGTTCTATATAGATATAGGCTACTTACTTTAGCCTACCAGGATTCAATCAGAGGACTCCCATTGGCCACACTTCATTGCATCTATATTTTATTCTAGTATCGACGTACCAACTCAACCACAGCATTGGTTTTAACACATCAATGATTTTCTGCTTGATATAAAGATATAATTACTGGGTTATGGACTATTTAAACATGTTATAGTTCATGGAATCTCAAATTTCCTACGAGAGAACGAAATTAAATAATATTTAATATTTACAACAACTCATTACAAAATCATAAGTCCTGATTTGTTGCAATCTGGACGTTGCGTTTTTATCTGTACAAGTATATCTGTGTACTTACTGTGTCTGGAAAGAAGCACATTTAGTATAGTATTCAAGGCAAAAACGACTCATACTTTGTGCTTTAACTATACTTATTCATCTTTTAAGTATTTCATAACCCTTAACTTAATGAGTTAACCCTTTTACTTAATCATATTGCAAAATGTTATTCCCATGTGACTCACTACCCACCCTGACTATAGGGAAATCTTTCGTATGCGGATGTCTTATAAGGTAGAATTTATCCTTTCAGTTTTCTTATCCCATCCGTCCACCCCCCCCCCCCTCCTCCACCTCGCCCCCACCCTCGCCGTATCCCTCGCTTTCTTCCCATCCCCTTTCCAGGAAACCAGTGCAAGCGGCTGGACTGTTTAAGCTATAGCAAACAAGCAGTATTTAGCATTTCCTCCGATATACGGCAAAAGTTCAATTAGCAAAATATTATAAAATATTCTGACCGCTAGTAACACTGTTTACACTGCATTACAAATTTGTCCAGAACGATACTGTTGAAATTCACGCAAATGTGCTCTGATATCTATATGAAGTTAAAATGAACAGCGTTGGTCTATAGTTAATAGAAGTCAAACAATGTATACTAGTATAACATTAACATTAAGGCCTCAACTGAGGCGCAGACGTCATTATTACTTGAGCCTAGTAGGAGCATCTTGAAAATTATAAGCACATTTTGACGCTTAATATCTTGAAATGTTGAATAGTTACATAGAAGTACTTTCTAGCTCCCAACTTCTCAATATATTTGGCAATGACATAATCAAGGTCAAAATGATGCCTTAAAATTTGTCCTTGAATCGTTTAATTATTCTTTTAAAATAAGTGCAATATTATCCAGAAATACTGCTTCAAATTACGGAATTGAGAAACATATTCCTGTCAGCGTCAAATAAAAACTCTATACAAAAGAACAGACAATGTTTGAATCATAAACCTACTGTTTATCGTATAGAATAGCCTATGCTGTTTGTAAAGAGATCAGGGCACTCGAAGCGTATCATCTGAATATGAAGGCGTATAGCTGCCGTAGGTTAAACTAAATCCAATCTCATATTTAACGACCTTGCCCCTCACCCCCGCCCCTTTTTTAAATCTGTATTTGGCCTGCCATATCGCAGCGTGATGCGTCGTAGAGAACTGAAGAGGGCATAGATTCCAAACCAAGATAATTTGTCAGACGTTATATGTTAAAGTAAAACTGTGAATATTTCTACGTTGCATGCCAACCTTCAAATGTACATATAAACATTTTAACCTCAGCTTTGCAACTACTTTCCATATGCTTAAAACATATTGTTAATATTTCTAAAATATATGTTGCATGTTTATAGCCTATATATATATATATATATATATATATATATATATATATATGTTACATATGTTACATATGTGAGGTAATAAATTAATAAATTGAATTGTTCATCACAAAGTTTGGAGAGTTTATAAATATATGAGGGTAATTAATACACCATGTATCGTTACTGACAGCGTTTGTATGATTGTAAGGCGTGTTTATTCATTTGTGTCTGAATGCGATGTGGGTAGTACATACCCGTATTAATATTTCTACTATATTAGATAAATATAGTTTTCATTGGTTATTTTACAGGATAAAGTACTATACAGAACCATTCGTCAAGATCAGAGTAGCAGACATTTAGGAGATATAACTATATCCAAGATGAAAACTTTCTCGGTTGGGAAGGTTGATCCGACTTTGTTTTGTCAATTTCAGGTAATTATCGTGACACATCACAAGCATGGAAAAATTAACGATCATCATTTTATTTTATTTTATTTTATCGAAAATTCATGTCAGCCTAAAGTGAAGCTGAAGCGGTTGCAACCAAAGGCGTATAGCTCTATAGAAAAAAAAATAGTATGTCACTGGGGTACTGCTTAGTTTTAACGAGAAAATAAACAAAATGACTTTAAAATTAAATCCTTAACATTTTGGAATGAGATATATACTTTTATACAACACCTAATTACATTCCGGATATTTGATTGGTCAATTGCTCGTCGATTGCATGCAAAATCCGCTCTATTGCACGCTATGATGATAGAACCATGCGTTATACTTTTTTGGTAGCACTTTTTTCAATGGTAAGAGAGCAGAGAAACCTGTCTGTTCAAAACAATATGTTGCATGAGTGCATTTTACATCCAATTATATCCAAATCTGAAGGTGTTGTATAAAACAAATAATGAATGGTTTCCATTCGTGCAATAGTGCAAATATTTCATTCGTTGAAAGATGTAATTTGTTCCATTCAACTCGGCTGCGCCTCGTTGAATGGAACAAATTACATCTTTCAACTCATGAAATATTTGCACTATTGCACTCATAACCATTCATTATGTGTATAATGTATATTTGAAATCGCAATATAATGGTGTATAGCATATATACTGTTCAAAATTGTGTTGCTTTAATTTTAAAAAAATAGTAATATTAACAGTTGTTTATGATTCAGGGTGTTGCTTAATTTTAAGAGAAATTTTTCTATGATTTTATCGAATTATTGCGTGTTTGTGGCTTTAAGTCTCCTCAGTGACTAATATTTTTATTAGCCACTAAAACTGTTTGTACTCAATCTTACTGTTGCTGTTTACCTCACCTACTTCGGCGCCAGACTATGTGTCAGTGTGTGTAAGGGGGAGGGGGAGGGGAGGGGAACGGGGGAGGGGGAGGGGGAGGGGGAGGACCCACTTCCTATGCTACTTTATAATGCGATCTTCTCTGATTTGTCCTGGACACGCTCTTCTTGTACTTAAATTGCTAATCTTTCATATCATTCGTTTTATTTCCTTTCTTTTGAACAGTGGGGCATTCCCGGACAGCCGGTGTCTTTTTTGGTATATCGTCTACTATTCGCCTTATACCAGATAGGATGGAACACCGCGATAATTCTCATCTGGGGTGATCCGCGGTTTTACCGTCCGGTTGACTCCAAGCTCAAATGGCCGATTTATGCATCTAATTGGGCGTTGTTCCTGTTCTCAAGTTACTCCCTGATGGCACTTTTAACAAGTATTTGCTTAGCTAGAAAGAATTATGGTAAGGACGCTTAAAATAAATATATATCGTATATATGTATCGTATATTATATTATATTATCACGTTTTGTAGACTCTTATCGTGTCGTTTTTTATGTTGTTTTAGTACATGTTAGTATCGCTGAATGTGACATTGACCATAATCAGTTCGCTGTTGTGAACTATACTTCGTTGCTGCTGCAATGGCAAACCTAACGTTACATGCAATTAGGAACTATATACGGGATGACTGTAGTATGATGATAGTGACTATACTACAGCAACGATTATGCATTCTCTTATGTATACATAGTGCGGTACATTTCAAGGATTCCTCCCACATCAATACCATTATACTGTAACTGTGCGGTCAGTCAGAACATCCCAACATGTTATCACTTAGCGGGTGATAGAAACTTGTATAGTCACTTCAGGATATGAAGTTTCCTTGCGACTATTTGTTTATGAGGTTAAACGTTCCACACCTTTTAATGGTCTGGTTTAAACCTGGGAAACCTTCCCGCCCCATTTGTTTAATACGGGCACAGTTGTGCATCCCACCCTCTGCCCCCACCCCACACACCCACACTGAAGGAGCCAGTAATGAAAAATCATTACAGAACATGCTCCCTCTCTTTTGGTCGATCAATTAATTTTATTATTAATATCCTTGAACTCTCACACGAATAATCATATGCGCAAACATAATGGTTTATAACAAAATTAAACAACGCATCATAAGAGGGCTTTCAAAGCCTTAATTCGGGGTGGGTGGGGGTCGGGTGGTAGAGAGGAGAGAAAGCTTGTCTGTGGGACACATTTTGCACATCTCCAAAGATGACTCTCATGTAGACTCCATATTTATAAAACATTAATATATAATTATTTTTATTATTATTATGATTATTATTATTAATACATTATTATATGTTTTAATCTTTTGCAGGAGTAAGGGCGAGTGATTCGATAGAAATGAATGACAACCACACATCCGGGATGGAAACCCCAGAAGAAGAAACATCACCATTGTCCGGCGTGCCATGGTTCGTCAAGTTGACCTGGCTACTACAAGTGACATCATACAGCGGCAGTTTCTTCGTCTCGTTAGCATACTGGTTGGTCGATTTCAACCCAGAAATTGAGCAAGCGAGTATCTTTACCCTCCACACGCATGCATTCTCCAGTGTTCTCATTCTCATCGACATTTCTGTCATAGCTACACCAATGAGAATTGGCCATTTTATGTACGTCATAGTTTTCAGTATTTCTTATTTTACGTTCACGTTTGTTTACTTCCTCCTCGGTGGTCATAACCCGTACGGAGACCGGTATCTTTATGCTTCACTCGTCGATTGGGAAAATAATCGTTTAATTTCTTTTTTAGCTTCGTTGGTTATTTCGATATTGGTAGCTCCCTTCTTCCATTTTGTTTTCTACGCTCTTTATAAATTGAGAACCTTCATTTATGTCAAATTAAACAAATCGCCCGATTTAAACGAACATCCTTAAAAAATAAAAAAAATAAAATAAATTTACTCATGAAGACATTAGCCTGACAGATCTGTGTGTTTTTAAGTTTTTGTGAGAAGAAAACTTCTTAAAAACAATTCATAGTTAATCAACCTTTTTTTTGTATTCATATTTCTATGAGCTTGCTATGCAGACCTACATATTATAGGAGGTTTTATTTTGTATTTATTTTTTATCTCGGTCAGTAAAACAAACTCAATATTGTATGGTAAATTTCAGCTACGCTTGAAGCACTAATCATTGTATCAGAGGTTAACTGTGGATTATATGGTGTGATTGTTTGGAGAACCTTCTTAGAATATTTTAATTAACGAGTTACCAACAGATTTACTAGACAAACCAACACACACACAGAGAGATATCGTTCCTCTGACCTCAGCGTAGGCTATCCAAAAATCTTGTGGATATTACGTAATGATGACGCCATACATGTTTCCGCAACTTGTCGTTTTACTTATATCAAAGTATTTCTTACATCAGAATTTTGTATGAATTTTAATGCTGTTTTTCAGAAATCAACTATGCAAATACCATAACGTATTGTTAAAAAAAAAATTGTTAATGAAATGCCGATTAAAAAAGTTATAATCGTACAAATACGTTTAATATAGTTGTAACGGTCACACTTATTGAATTTTCTCTTGACCAAATTTTATAGTACATCCATGTGAATATTTTCCTCACCATATAAAACCATTCGCACTTGATTTGAATTATTATAGTGTCTACGCATTTTTTCATAGCAAGATATCACGTGCTTCTCGTTGTCATATTGTAAATAATGCCTTGTTGATTAACACAGTCAACTGTATCACAATAGCAATGATGGCCCATAATGTTATATGTAAATTAAGTGAGACATACCACCATGTGATGGTATGGATAAGGTGATTTAACTTATTATGTGTCCCGTAAATTAAATCATGCCTTGTTAATTAACATAGTTAACAGTATCACAATAGCACTGATCGCCCAGACTGTAATATGTAAATTTAGCGAGACATATATACCCATGTGGTGGTATGGATAAGGTTATTTAACTTATTATGTGTCCCATAAATTAAATAATGCCTTGTTGATTAACATAGCCAACTGTGTCACTATAGCAATGATCGTCCAGAATTGTGTATGTAAATTGAGCGAGACATATATCCCCATGTGATGGTATGGATAGTGTTATTAACTTATTATGTGTATATTAATATAAAGAACAAAGTGGTGGCGCTTATTATTCGTTCTTCCTCTGTGTTATTTCAAATGTTTCCGAATGTTTTCGTGTAAATATACAAAATTACTGTCGCAGTACATAACAATTAACCACTCATATAATAACAAAATTGTATAACCACTGGTTAATCACTACTGTCGTATGAAAACTAACCACTAATGTAATAAACAAAAGCTAAATACTATACTAGTTGATTTTACTTATAATATTTGTGGCTTAAATGTTACATCACCTGTAAAAAGAGGTATGACATTATATTGGTTACAAAAACGATAAAACTTTATAGTGGTTTTAAAAATGATTACATTAGTGTTCAGTAATTTATATTGGTTAAGTTTCTAGTACATTGGTGGTTAACATAACATTTGTTCGCTTATGTTTGTTACATTATTTTGTGGTAATTATAACATAAATGTTTGATAATGATTACGTTAGTTGGGGATAGAGAAATTTACACCGAGCTAATCAGCCTCAAGTTTTTAAAATATTTTAAAATATTAAAATATTAATTTTTTCTTTATCATTCGTATATCTTGTGTCTTTACAACACTATGGACACGTATCACGTGACGTCATTTCATCAGAAACGGACTCAACCAAAAGTCATGTGTTTTATCAACCATATCCAATTTCCAAATATTTTCTCACGAAACCTACACTATACAACAGAAACTATAACCTTGTTTACCATGAAAATTGTTGCAACATTACCGGCTACGCTATATATAGAATTACAGTTCCTTCTCCATGAGGAACTTAAAATGCATGTACTGCAACGTCTATAACCAAATTTTCTTTTTAGAATCCATATGATGTGTCCTACCTTGTTGGGAGAATCCCACCTAAAATATTGGGAGAATCCCACCTAAAACGGCAGTATTAAAGTAAAACGATTAACATTTAATAACCCCCGAATCAGCAATTTTGAGACAATACATTGCATCAATGGGAAGTCATTTACGAAGATAAATAATAGGTCACATCCGGGATATGTGAAGACGGGTCTCATAACTGGTATCAGAACGAAAGGTTCGGAAATTCTTAATTTGAACCCGTCGGTGTGCATTCAAAAATGATTGTGTGTTAAAGGTCACATTCTAATATAAATAATTATATATAATTGAAATTGTAGTGAGTTGGAAAATCCAGAACAGTGAAAAAAATTCCAGCCTCCACCGGGATTCGAACCCGCTTTATATGCGGACACAAAAATTAATCAGGCTACAAGGTTTGTAAGCTACGAACACGTGACTATACAGGGAGCATTAAACCTATATACACGACCATTCCAACCTTTTGATAGCTGTAATAACTGAACAAGGTTTAGTGAGAACCATAAAAACATGATATTAATGTCTATAACGAGTCCTTTCTATAATGTTTGATATTTATCAGCTGAGTGATTAAACATTTTTCTTTCATATATGTTTATCTAGTAAATTATTTATCAATGAATTATGTATTTAAGAAATACTGTATATAATAAACCTGTATATGTTATGCGACATTTGATATACCTTCTTGTCAAATACACGTATTTTTTTTACGTATCCACATTCTAAAACAAAAAGTAAAACACATGTTAAGAGAGAGAGGAGGGGTGGGGGAGAGGGTCGAGAGTGCCGAGAGTGTCGAGATAGAGAATGACTGAGAGAATAGAGAGAGAGAGGGGGGAGAGGGAGATGGAGAGAGAAAACGCTGTAAAAAATATACAAAACACACTTTTCTGAGCATAAATGCAATGTATTTTATTCTCCCTTCTATTCTGTTATCGTGGCTGTTATTCTAAAGTTGTGCGATATTATTAGTTACTACAATGTTTGACAAGAACCAACTCAGAGCAAGAATGGTGCATTAAATTAACTAAAAATTTTTTAAAAAAACGTGTATTTACAACTATAATTTTATCTATGTTCAACATTGTTTAAATAACAAACGATATTTACATGGTCTTTAAGACCCCACCCCACCCTACCTCCACCCCTGCCGTTAAGTTCCCCTTAGTTCTAAATAATCCATATTAAATGAGTGTCTTCTTTCATATCATTCCATTTCTTTTTATTTCTTGTCTTTTTTAGAACAAATTGATTTTGTCCATAAAAACTTGCAATAGTCCAAAAATACCATGTAATATTTAAAGTAAAAATTGATGTTTAAGAGTTAACTGTTGTTTTCCGCGCCCAAAAAAGTTCTATCAAAATATATATGAAAAAATAGCAATACAAGTAAGTAAAACCTTCCCCAAATTATTTGTAAAGGAATGTATTTGTAAAAGAAAGAGATCTGTTCTCAATACCCGAATTCATGAAACATGAAAGACATTAGTAGAACGATAATTCAAACTTATCCTTTATAATTTTACATGAAACCTTAACATTGAGCGGTACTACAAAGTGTAATTGGAAACTTAATGTGATATAACTCGAGTAATCTTACGCCGTTGCTACGACTAACTATTCTTAATTTAGACTTGATCAAGTCTCCGACGGCTGTTCGTCTACAATTATCCAGCGATTCGCCAAAAAAAAGCGGAGTTATCGTTTTATAATTAAATCCAGAAACTTTGCGGTCCGATTTGAAACAGTATTGAGTATCCAATCACCACGCCTGATGAGAGTGGTGGGGGGGTGGGGAGCGATTGGCTGAGGTGACATTGGGATGATGAATCATTAATTTTTATTTTCATAAATGTGCTTTAGGAAAATTGAAGACTGCTGAAGAATGTTTCTACGGCTTTCCTGAGCGATCTATCTGGCTGTTTTTGGCGTTATCGTGTCGTGTCCTTTGGAGGAAGGTAGACGACAGATGAGAGGGCGCAGATAGTGGGGCAGGTACGTAGCCAGGCCTGGTCACACTGGGGAGTCGATGCCCAACCTGTGCAGAATCCCCCCCCCACCCCTCTACACACACACACACACACACATTCACACCATCATGTGTACGAAAATTTCAATTTCCAGGACACGAGTAGTTTTTCCTTAAAGTCGGTGTCACTCCTCAAATTGCTAATACCCTTCCAACTCGTGGCTACGGGCCTGTTTAGAAGGAGGACTAACAGTATCTTGGAATCATTTTTGGCAAATTAGTGTCAAGGATGAAATAGGACGATTTTTATAACGTCTATACCTCCTCTGAACACTTCAAGCAGTCTCTGTCCTGGTTAAATGCAGTATAGGAGGATGGCCGGTAACCTCTTCGGTGATGTCTGATGTAGACCACTGTATAACGTAAATAACAGTTATGATGACGTTGACGTTTTTCCATCACGTGCCAATCGTTGGTGGTTCCGACGTCTGAACCTCCGAAATCAGAGCGTAATATGTGATCCCAAGACCTCCAATCTGTGAATGGAAACGATATAAATTGAGAATTATTAAACAATTTTATGATTTTATAACTCAATCGATCAATTAGTGTTTTTCTTTCTCGTTTCTCTTTGCTTTACCGTGTGTTGACACTTGGCTGAAGAGGGGTGAGTGAGTAGGGGGTGTGGGGGGGGGGTGTACAGTTAGATTGATGGTATACTGTTAAATCAAATATGGGCTTAAATTTATCCTTCCTTTTTATTTACTTTTAATCTTATAGACACGTTTAAGATTGTACTTACAGTTAAAATAAACGGTTTAGTGAGAACCACTAAATCATATATGGAGAATCCCACAGGCTCATTAGATAGCCGAGCAAGAAATGTTTGCATCTATGTGGAGAGAGAGAGAGAGGTGGAGAGGCGGAGAGAGAAATGAAAAGAAAAATTTAAAGTGAAAGTATTCTGTCAATGAAATTAAAAATGGGCGCGATTTACGGTTACAATTCATGGTGTGTGCCAACGTATTATCAGGGAGTTGTTATGGAACAACTCCCTGGTATTATTTCGATCACTCAAGCCACGTTTAAGAGGCTTGTAAGTAATGAGTAAAAGGTTAGTACACGTGGAGTACACGTGGAGTACAGGTGGAGTACAGCTGGAGTACAGCTGGAGTACACGTGGAGTACACGTGGAGAACACGCAAGTATACACGTGATTACACGAATATTTCGCTTGGTTTGAGTGCGAATACAAGCCTCTAAAGGCGAGTACTTAATTTTGCACCAACATATAGATCTACAGTAAACTGTACACTGAATTTCCAGCATTCCGACGAGTACAAGTAACGCGTATGTGTAAAGTCGAGTACTAATCGACGACAGCCTTAAGGAAGAGTACCTCGGGTACGCAACTCTGCTAGACCACGGGTACAAGTATGTACGAGTATATGGACTCTCTCTGTGACGTAATATCCACACATCATTCGTTACCATTTGATCAAGCGAAGAAAATTTACCTCGCGTGATTAAAACTACTTCCTTTAACCTTATTAATTTACGAGTTATAGTGACCGTTTAATTCAACGCAACGGACAAAAAATAATCAATAGTGTTTAGTATCATCCATTAAGAAGTGTCCCCCACCCCCTTCCCCGTATCCCTCCAGCAAAAAATAACGACAGTTTAACCAATTAAATTGCTAACAATTTATCGGCTTGTCAAAATTGTCTGCAATCTGTATTTTGTTGTCGGCCAAAACTGGACTCAACGTTGGATGGACAGATACGTACTCAGTGTAAGGTAAAATATATGTCTACCACAATGAAAACAAAAGGAGCTTTTACGAAAAAAATTCAACATATTTTAAATGAGATTATATCACAAACAAAAAATGTTATGAATATGGTGCAAATTGGCTAGGTGTCCTTAGTATTTTACGTCATACTTACGTAGTGTAGCAAAGTTCTAATGCTGAGTTTTATTTATAGCTTTCGTTTTAAATATATATATATATATATACACATGCTATAATATACGCTTAAATTTTGTAACCCTTTAACAACCATTTACCTATCTGAAGTAGCTTGCAAACTTTATTTACCTGGAGAAGTTGGTCCATTGTCACATTCTTCAAGTCAATCTTAAAGATATGCTCTCGCGGATCATGAGCCTGTTATAAGGAAATACAAACAAATACAAAAGCTGATACATAACCGACATAAACAACAAAAATGCAGCATAAACATGAAACAAATATATAAAAAAAAAAACATATTCAGATATATTTTAGAAATGAATATAATTCCTTTTGAAATCTCATAATTTGAGCATGCTTGTACATTATGACGTGTGATGTTACAATCACGAAGGGATTGTTTACAATTTTCGTACTTGACAATGTCGAGGGCGGTATTTCACTAAAGACAATCCAGAGCCGAATATTGAGGTAGGCGACAAGACGGGGGTACCGGAAGCTATGTTTGCAACAACAAACAGAATAACATCAGATGTCAACTTCTAGCACAAACCACTATATAAAGTAGCTTACATTTTGTGGAAATCACCTTCCCGTCCATCGCCACTCCACCCACCCCAACCCCACCCTTCGTGTAGTTCAATTGGCTTCACTTTCTATATTGATGAAGCATCTTCAATGCAGCCAAATACCTTTTCCACGACAATTGGTAACGCCTGTTATGACTAAATATAACAGCTCTATGCAATTTAATGCAGTTTCAACACGAAAAAATGCCCTGGTTTGACCTGTACGATTTCAATTATGGTTTGCACATGCGCTGTTTGCAAAAAGTTAAGCCAAGTATATTTAAGTGCTGCTTGTGACATATATCAATGGTATGACAATAACTCGTTATGGGTTTTAATTGGCAAAGCTTCATGTACTGGCCATCACACGCTGGGAGTAATACCATTACAAAAAATTTCATTATCCGAACGCCCGAGAAACATGTGTACTATTTGATTAGTGTATAAACGGTAGAAGATGTATACATGCGATGTACAAACAGTGCATGTTATTAGGATGTAACCGGTCATTCAAGGTTAATTTGTTTCTGGTTTAAACGTACTAAAATACTTCCTCTTCATTAGCGTTTAAGGTGATCGATCAGATGCTTGGCCTTAGCTGTTGTAATTGATTACGACGCCAGTGTATCGAAGGTTGCCAGGAAGGAGGTATGTAAGCATTTAATTACGTAATTGTCAAATGAAGTTGACGTTGTCTTAGAAAGTACAACACCTTGGCTCTTTAATGAGACAATTAACTCAGTTAGGATCTTTAAACCAATAAGAGAGGAGGGGGTGGGGGGGGGGGTTATTCTCCGTTTCGGGAGATTTTCTAATTTAAATGTTATTTGGAGGGGGCAGGGGGAGGTTGTCATTTTATAAATCTTGGATGTCACACTGCAGGGGCGTATCCAGGATTTTCCACTAGGGGGGGGGGGGGCGTCAGGCATGAATGATCGCCGTCCTGGGGGATGGGTCTAAGGGGAGGGGTGGACAATTTTTGCTTTCGAAGAAGGGCTGAAATGCAAAATGGTGCCATATGTGATCCATTTTTCGACCTTAATAATAAGCAACATTTCCAGTAAAAATGGACACAAAATGCACAATTTAGTATGGCTGGCATGTCACTTAGTGTTTATAGTGATAATACAAACACAATTACCATCTATGTTTCTAAAACTATTATGCCGCCGAACTTCGCCAGAACCTTTTTTTGGCAAACAAAAAATAAAGCATACGGGAGGGGGGGGGGGGTTGAGCGATCACCGACATCTCACATAAAGGTCGTCATCAATTTTTTTTTTTTTTTGCTAAACTTTTTTTTTTTTGGTGACGGCTAATAGGGGGGGCGCGCGCCTGTTGCGCCCCCCTGGATACGCCCCTGCACTGCCATTTGCTTTCACCTTTCAATTTCTGACTTGGTTGTGAATGTTATGTTTCTTTCTTTCATTTTATTTCATATTTTCAAATTACAATGTTAAAGTACTACGGACTTGTTTAAGTCTCCAATCTTTGGTGTGAAGGAACATTAAGCCTTTGAGATCTCTCAAGTAGGGAAAAAATATTCTTAGTTGTTCGTCACAGTTATTTCTATTACATAGATCAATGATACTGGTATAAGGTCTGTTTTCTATTTGTGCAACCTGAGGAGCAGATCCAGTAATTTATATAGACTGGGGTAGGGCACTGTCCATGTTATAGGGGGTAAGTGGTCCTCCTCTCCCTCCCCGCCCCCTCATCTCTAAAAAAAACATTTCATTCATCAAATGATGCATTCCGGGGCAAACATCGACAAACAAATATGTGTGATTCCATCGAATTTTGATCAGATTAAGCCGGAATGACAGCTTAGATTAGTACTCCTAAAGATCCTTACACACAGCCGTTACTATTAAGCAAATGGAATTTCCCTCACTTCGCGCATGCGTGCATTAATGTGTCTGCTATATAATTCCAGTACATGGATGATGTGCTATTACAAATTGCAACTATCATTTTTCGTTGATGCACTATACATCAATGAAAGCTGTGTTCGTACGTTTAAGGCTGTTTAGATTAAAATTTTGCACTGGCAAAAAAGGTGATTATAATGATGTGAAATTTAAACATAGCTTACAACGGGTTTCTATCAGTAAATGTATGTAAAACACAGTATCCGGGCTTAGGGAACACATGAAGTTTTACCCAATGCCACCATACTTAGTATTATACCTACTTACCTTCGAACTAACGAGGGCCGCTATCCACGAGACCACACAGATATTCACAAATATAGAGATGAGCCAGACAATATACATGAAATATGCAGAGTAGTGCCCTGAAATGGAGTTACTGAATAGTAGATTATATAACAGGAAGCAGGCTAATGGTACCATGGTTCCATAAGCGATCAGGTTAAGATACGTGAATAGGCTGTCGTTGCAGAGACGCACCGCGTAACAGAGGTCTTCGTGGTCGTGGCGAAGATCTTCAAAGTTTTCCGGAAATACTTTGCGTGCTCGCGCTTTTGTGATGGCGCGCGCAAAGCGAGCGTCAAAATTTTCAAATTGACGAATAAAGCAAATGCAAACGGTGACGAAGAGGAAGATGGTATAGATCCAACTGGCGAAGCAGAAGATGTTGCTTACGATCACGTATAAGTGCAGCGCTATATCCCGTGAGAAGGGAGCCACGAAAATATCCGAAGAATTACGAATGCTCTCTATCGGTCCAAAGACACCGAACGTCTGGTTCAAAATATGGCTTGTGATATAGATAATGCCAACGATGGCAAAAATCCGACACCAGCGACGCAGCCAATTCAGGTTAATTCGATTATAGTGGTCCGACTGAATTGCAACTTCCCAATGATGAAAGAATTGGCACATGCTACTCTTTCGAGTTATTGCCAAAAATATAGCTGTGTGGTTCAGGGCACACTGTAACAGGAATGTAACATAAATCATTTTGAAGTAGAGTCGGTCCGGGTCCAACACAGCGCCGACAAAGAATGACGGCACAAAGCGTAGAAAATTTAACCAGAGCACAATCATAACGATGACGCCATATAGTTTGCCGTTGACGATCTTCCTGAATAGACCTCGTTTCGTAACCTTCGACCCATGTGGATCGATGACGTTGGAGTGCCACAAACCGAACACTCGCATAGCGTTCAGTAGTGGTGACATACCGTGGTAGAAAGTCAAATTCAAATCATCGCGATATCTGACCGAAAACGGTAAATCGTATAAATCGTCATTTTCATCCATGATGTAGTCATTGGACATCTTCGAAGACATTTCAAACGATACATCGGATGGTCGTTTGTCCATGCCATTAGAAATGGTGACCACCGCGTCGTTGACGATTCCATTACCATTAGAGTTATTGATCGGAGGAAGGTTTTTCGGTTTGGTTATACCGCGTGATTCAATCGTCTCCTCGGTTCCAAGGTTTCCGATTAACGGTCCGACGCTATTTGATCGTGACATTGTTAAAATCATTCAACAAGAGCGTTGATTTCCTGAAGAAAAAGAAAAGAAACACAAATGGAATATTCTAAAGCTAAAAAAATTTGCGATTGGGTTTTGATCTAAGAGTATGGATTTTCACCCTTTTCGTATCAGTGTGACGTTGTCTTCCGCCCGGAAGATCCCTTTAACAATAATAATAATAATGATAATAATAATATATAAAAAAAAATAATAAAAAAAATAATAATAATAATAATAATAATAATAATAATAATAATAATAATAATAATAATAATAATAATAATAATGATAATGATAATGATAACGATAACGATAACGATAATGATAATAATAATTATAATAATAATAATAATTATAATAATAATAATAATTATAATAATAATAATAATAATAAATAACATCAATATAGCGCCTAATTTTACTTAGTTTCAAAGCGCTTAACAAAGGAAAATAGAAACAAAGCATACAAACACTAAGAATAAAAAAGAAACGCTTTATGTTGTCTTTTGAAAATTTCAATGAGGGTGTGATCAACATAACTTCATATTAGGAAGAGCCTTTCAATTGAGGACACGGAAAAGCAAACTGTTTATCACCAAGTTCATAAACTGAAGCACAGTCTAGTTCAATTGCACTGGAACAGAAATTGTACGCCTTCAGATGGGTACTATATAGATTTGGAAGGGGAAAAGTTTGCATGGGGTGAAAATTGGGGGCGTAGTTCCAAAATGTTACCAATTTACAAACCATACCCACCTGTTTACACTCTGCTATTACACTTTCCCATGCATCCAACTCATCTACGTATTGATATTTTGGAGGGTGCATTCTCCCACTTCACTGAGTTCACTCCTGTTCACCCCACCCGCTACCCATGCCCCCCCCCCCTCCATCCGCAAATGGCATATGAACCGATTTATTTCCGGATAATGTACACAATATAAACCCGAACGTGTAATATTTAGTACAGTGTGACGTATATACCTACTAAGTTCCATACAATACTCAATTCGCCTCGAGCAAATTCCGCGGAGACAGATCATGGTATAAAGTTATATTTTAACGGATGAAATCTTGGAATTTTTTAGTCATGGCCGATGGAAATTTAGAAAAATGAAATGAGCATTTGCTACGCGGGATACCAGGTGAACCACAGCAGGTGATGTATCGAACACCCGTCTCCTAAAACAACCACACAGGTGTTATCCCGTTAGCATTGCATCGATTTTCACACGCAATATAATACCATGGAGCTATAAACAGAGCTCCATGATAATACTCTCTTGAGTTATAACGATTGGATGCAATAAATGGCTCTTGAAAATATCACGAATCGATCCGTCCATTAGAGATTGGAATTACTAAATGTAACGCCCGCAGCTTTTCGTTCTTTAGCCACTCTGCGAGCTGTCAAAAGGCCAAAAATGCCCCACAAGGTTCACGGGTTGCCAATGTTGACCAACCCTATACTCGTTGTGTTGGATATTGGGACTGTGCAATCGAGGGGGGGGGAGGGAGGGGTTGGGGGGGTTGTTAGATTGTTGGGGCGAAAATATCCCTGCATGGCCAACCCTCTTAAATGAAAGACTTTTATCGTCGTTTTGGATAACATTTTAGTGAAGACGAGAGAGTAGCGGTATATTGTTTCAAAGCAAAAGTGAAACTTTGTGGGTAGTGTAAATATGAGAAATCTGAACTCAACTCAGCTAAATATTCAATCGAAAATATGTCAGATTGATAAGGTTAAATCATGAATTGAAACGAAACAGCTGTATTAATATGATAGTCCGGGAGAAAATGTTTTGAGAAGTTTTTGACTGATAAAAGAGACTTCTATGGATCCTATAGTGAAGTTAGCAATCTACAGTACTCCAATGTAGCGTTTTTGGAGATAACAAACATTAAAGTTGACACAGTTTTGTACTAATAGTGAAGCACGAGACAACCAGGTGTGACGTCATACCGTATATACACAGTGACCAATTTCATATGTTGTTTTCTTAGAAAAAAAAATTAAAAATCCAATTTTATGATTCAAACTTGGAATCATCATCTCAACATGAACACATTAACTTTATTTAAACCAAACCCTGTATTGGACCTAGATCCAATTCAATGACAAAATGAAATTCAAGAAAAAGTGAATAAAGGCAGAAAATAACTTTGCTTGTATTTTCCCCATTTTCTCTTTTATACGTGTTTTACGTTGATTCTATTTGCCGTTAAACGTACGTAAGAGCCAACACATTAATAGCATAGCCAGGCTTAGGTATTTCAGAGAGGAAACGCAGAAGCGATATATGAGAGAGAGGTGGGAGAGGTGGGAAAGGTGGGTGGAGAGGTGGAGAGAGGTGTGGAGAGAGGTGGAGAGAGAGGTGGAGAGAGGTGGAGGATCAGAGCGGCTGGTCGAAGGGTCAAAAGAGTGAAGGAAGAGATTTATCAACTTCGGCGAGGGGACGGAAAAAAGGTTATTTTAGCCTACTGCAGGAAAAACATTTAACGAACAAACACGTATAAATGCTTGCATATCGCACGTTTAACAGCGCCGTACAGGCAGGCCTATAGACACGTTTTTTACACGAGCTCATCGCATGTATAGACAACATTTGGTACTTGAAGGACAACCACAGAATTTCTATTACATGGAGCACAACAAAGCTCGATCGAATCCTGCTAAGTAGCGTGCACATATTGATTATTGTGTCGATCTTCGCAATACTTATAGCATACCGCGCATTTATCTGCTACAGCAGTGTATAGGCCTATATGGGGCTATATCTGAATCTGTAATTATACTAACAATGAAAGGACGCGCTGTACGCGTCTTGATCCAATCGACAATGCCTTAGTAACGGCAAACCATGACAATGGCGCCAATTTAGTACTTCTTGGTGTATGTAGCAACTCTCGTAATATATGCTAAGAGTGAAAGATGAGGGAATCTACAGTTTTCATATTTCTGAGTTTATATGCTAACAAATATGATGCCAGACAACATATTTTCTACGTACTTTATTGTTTCCGTAACTATATAGTTTCTCAACGTCAATGTGCTTTTCTTTGTGTTATCGGTCTTTACTATCCCTATTTTAACTGCTATCGGCTCTCAATGGAACTTCAGAAAAGGGAGAGCTATGACGTCACGCAAAATCCGGCATCCAATATTGTTAGATTCCTCTGAGACGACATGACATTTATCAGCTGCAGTTACTAGAATTTCCTACTATTTGGTGGTTACAGTATTGCCACGGTTAGAGATAACACCGGTTACTGAAAACATATAGTTTGTTAATTCGGTTTGGTTATATACATTTGCCTAAATGTCAAAGGTTGGCTAGAGAAGCAAGTCGCAATTACACTCAATTTGTGGGACACAAACTGCTCTATATAATGAAATGACATCCAATAGTGTGGAATAGTAAACATGGCTGCCTTCTTTGTGTAGTTATTTTATATATTATCGCTATTTATGAAATACCACAGATTGACACACAATTTTAATAATACGTACCGGCAAGGATATTGCTATATATAATAAACATATTATGTAGGTCACAGAACTTCAATTCGTTTCCATATTTCTATATCACAAAATGTGGACAGGATCATAGGCTTTGGTCCTGCTTAAAGGTTAGCAGTATTTCATCAGTATTTAACATACTAGAATTGCTAAAAGGTTTTAATATTCTGACATTATAAAAGCAAATATTTCCTGGCATTCCAAAGTGTTAAATTAGACAATAAAAATTCGACGTGTAAAAGTAAGAGGGCCTGACGTTTCGATCCTAGCAGAATACAAAAGAGATAGAATGTAAGAATATTAGTAGAGAGGTATAGAGATAAACTGTCGAGGGACAACGAGAGGATTAATAGGAAGAGGGTAGGGAGTAAAATAAGGAAAGACAAAGACAGAAAAGTGTGGAGAAAAAAAGGTTGAAGAGAGCTACGAGAAGAGGGGTGACAGGGCAGGGGGTGGGGGAGCAGAGGAGAGGTTGATCATTAATGTTGAGTCCATGAGGTTGAATGGTGCAAAGGTGTTGTATCCACAGTCTCTCTGCTGATTATATCTACTAATATATACATCTTCTTTGTGTTCACCATGCTCATTAACCTATCTGTATTCTGTGTGTGTATTTGTCCCTTCTGTTACTGTAACTTGTCATTCAGCCTCTGAAGAAGATCCTGCTAGGATCGAAACGTCAGGCCCCTCTTACAGAACTTTTACGCATTCTCTTACACAGGCTGTTAAGTGGATAAGCAGTTTGCTCAAAGTTTGTTTTCATGGAAGGAACGAATTCTTTTTCTTTTGAGGCGGAATTAAAACAACTTTATTTTGGACCATACCATTCGATAGTAGGTTGGCGTCGAGTTTAACAATGGTAAAAGGTCGGGATAGGTTATGGCTTAATAACAAAAACTTATATAAATTCACTAAATTAAAATAGGTTAGGGATGTGAAGTGTCGTTCTCAATATACTTTGGGCAACGACACAACAACGACTGTTTTTGATTCTACACAAATACAAAACACCCCTCTCTTATAGTGGAATATACGGTCCGGCGACGAATGGGGACATGATCCAAAGAACGTCCTCCTTCAATACATGCTGGCCTATTTTTCGGGCTAATGCTAATAACCCAAACCACCAAAAGGCCGTCTGGGCCTTCAAAAGAGCTTTTGTTATGTCAATTATAAGAGCATGGTTTTAAATCTTGTTGCCTTGGACTAAGCTGACATTTTCTTTTATTGAACTCGCTTATACAAAATAAGCTGGCTTATGCATGCAGGGTTCAAGAACACCTTCTATCAATTACAATAAAGATCAAACGACTGTGCCTCTATTGTATACTATATTGATTATTTATTAGTAGGGCCCTACCAAGCAGAGATAATTCTCATGTCCGTTGTATTCATTGCACTTGATGGTACATATAGTACAGTATGTGTGTACGGGGCCCGTGTCATTCCGCCATCTGTACATTCCGCCATAGAAAATGTGCTCTTTCCGCAATAGAAAAACTGTGTGAACTCGTGTATGCGGAAAGGTATGGCTATATGTACCTATGGCGGAATGGCACTGGAACCCTTGTGTGTGTATGCACGTACAAGCTACAGTAGAGTGACTTTGAAGAATAAAACCCGAATTAGCTTTTTTTGTTGTGCCGAAAACGAATTTAATGAACAGGAGAGGAAGGTGTACACTCGAGATATGTTTTTTAATTTTCAATAGTTCGGACACTGCATGATTTTGCGACGTAGTAACCACTTTCGTTTAGAAGGAGGGGGTGGTGAGGAGTACACGGGAGAAAGATGTCATAACACTGAAAAGCACATTTTCTCTTAAACCGAAATCAAACTTAAATTGAGTCGCTCAAGCAGTGTACGTGGTACCTTTTTAGGAGGCGGGGAGCAGGCTAGTACAAACATTAAAATAAGACCAAACAATTCCCTACTAAAATTAAAACTCCTCCTGCCCCCTCCTCTTCCCCCTCCCCCTCCAGCCCGCCCTCATTCAAATGACAATATATATATATATATGCAGTTACCCAACATGATCATCTTGACCGAATTAAGTTCTAGTCCGAAAACAATGGAAATATCCGTAACGATTCCTTAAATTAAAAATTAAATTAATGCGTGATGTCCGAAATATCTTGACCCATGACTTTCGGAAGGCCTGTTGGTCCTCCTAACGTTTGCTTCAACACTTTAAGTATAAGCTGTAAAGCTTAATAGTATCATACATTTTAAAAACAAACAATCCCAGAATTCTATAGATAATCGTATCTCAACTATATTAAAAGCTGAAGCAATTGGTTGAACTTTTTTTTCCGAAAAGGAAACATTATAGGCTACACGTTTACTTTGGTTATCATGCTAAGAATGTACCAAAATCAGGCACGTTGCCATGAACGGAGGGGGCACGGATTGCCCCCCCCCTCCAAAAAAACAGATCGTTACTTTTCAAAATTCATAGCTCAAAAAAGAGGTAAAGTTATACACCAACAGAAAAATGGAATAAAATTGGAGGGAAAAGATGGCATAATTTGGCATCGAAGCCCCCATGAGGTAAGCAAAAAGTTGACACCCACTACCCTTAGAACCCTCTCTCAGGATGGCGATCCTCCTGCATTGATGTGCCCACCCCCCCCCAAAAAAAAAAAAGTCTGCTACTCTGGCTATGGGCTTGACCAAGAGAGAAGCAAGTGTTAGCAAACTGCTTATCTACTACAAAAACCGGTGTAGGTATAAATGATGTAAAAGTGCATTAGAGGGCCTGATGTTTTGATCCAAACAGAATCTTCCTTATGCACGAAATTGAAACTTATGTACGAAATTGAACTTATGTACGAAATTGAAAGATATGTAAGAAATTGAAACTTAAGTACGAAATTGAAAATTATGTACGAAATTGAAAATTATGTAAGCAATTGAAACTTATGTACGAAATTGAAACTTATTTACGAAATTGAAACTTATGTAAGCAATTATATCTTATGTACGAAATTGAAACTTTTATACGAAATTGAAACTTATGTACGAAATTGAAACTTATTTACGAAATCGAAAGATATGTAAGAAATTGAAACTAATGTAAGAAATTGAATCTTATGTACGAAATTGAAGTTACTTACAAACACTTCATCTAAATGTAATGAACATGTTCAATTGTTATAAGAAGCATTATCGAGCAAGGTAAAGACTTACTTACATATAGTTGTGCAAGAAGCATCATTCAGATAACGTCCTCCTCTCTCATCTTGATTTACTTCTGATAAAAATGTCATCAATAAAAAACACTAAATATTGCCCCTATATCCTTCCGAATATTTCCTATATATTGGTCAATATGAAGTCCAGGCTTTCTACATCCGTATTCCTCGAAACGAAAGCTTATTTGATTTACAAACAAGTGGCACGGTTAACTTCTTAACTCTAAATGTTTAATTCCAAACGTTTTTGAACAGACTGAAGTGTTGACGTAAATTATTGAACTTTCGCGTTCCACAGGGGGTGTCCCGCCATAGCAACAGGATTTGTTGATATTGATAGTAGCACTGTGTAGGATTATAGACTGCAAAAAGCTGAGTCAAAACACCGTCCCTTTGATCCTTGGGCCAAACTTTCGACCGTACGTAGCAAAGTCTCAGTAATTGAACAACACAATGACAGTCTCAGAGCGTAATAGCCGGAGAAAAATCGATAATTGTTTAACTATTGGTGGACGAAAGAATAGGGCCAATGCGCTTTGTATATAGTCGGGATTTAATCATACGTTCCTATTAAAGAGAAGGATACAATGGTGGTCTGTAATGAGTGTTTGCACTAATGAAAAAAGAAACATTCATCTAATGGATCTATATTTGAAAGACTGTCTTCAACATTCGCTGTTCTATATAATAATGTGTAAAAGTAAGTTGGCCTGACGTTTCGATCCTAGCATGATCTTCTTCAAAGGCTAAAATAAAAAAAAATATAATGGAAGTTTTTTCCTTCTGGATGTTTTGTAGCTGTATAGTAGACTTAAATACTTGAAAGAAATGTTGTCGATATCCGTTACTTTCTTTGTAAATGCTTTATCGATTTATTTGGGCCGAATCATAAGAACAAGAAAGTAACAACAGTTGCAGGATCGGCAGGAGTGGATTGAATCGGAAGTGGTTTGTGTGGGCTGGGGGAAGGGGAGGGGCTTGGGGTTGGGGGCGTATGAAGGATTAAGAAGGTGGAGGATTCTAAACTCTCAGACCGATTTGGGGTTAGGGCACGAATCTGTAGGGAAGGGGCAGACCCAGGCTGTTATAAAGGAGAGGTGTGGATGTTGATATTAGATGGGTGGTCTATGGGGGGGGGGGTACCTCCGCATACCCCCTGAGCTATATATATATATATATATATATATATATGTGTGTGTGTGTTTGGAATTACGACCTTTCTAACCGGTTTTGAACCTCTGGACATACAATCAGCGTCCATAGCCCAGTGGTCAGGGTGTCCGCATATAAGCGGGAGTCCCGGGATCGAATCCCGGTGAAGCCTGGAAGTTTTTTCACTCCTCTGGATTTTCCAACTCACTACGATTTCAATTATATATATATGTACACACACATACACACATATGAACTCTGACATTTAACCTTTCGTTATGAATGTCTACGACACACAGGTTTTCATAATGAGGAACCTTCTATACCAAGTTCACTAATAGCCGATATTTGTCTTTAATAATGGTCACACGTTAATAGGCTTTACCAAAAAAACTTGTCACTCGGGCTACCCTAACCAAGGAGTAGTCCTGAAACTCCATAAGCCTGAACTAAGGACATGAATCAGTCTAGCCAGTTCAGAATGCTGGCTGTCTTCATTTTGAAAACGGTGTATGTTGTCTGTTGGTTTTTAGCGAGTCACACAGATTGTACCTGCAAATGCTAATGATGACACTTAAGTAGAAAATCTTCATCTGCAAGGTTGGTACAGAAGTATCTACTTGTCAAACTCACAAGGGATTCGTTGGAAAAAATAAAACATTGACACAAACCTTACCACAATTATTTGTCTCCGACACAGCGCAAGATATTCTTAGCTGTTCGCTGGAGGGTTTTGATAATGGCCAGGATCTCTGCCAATACAGCTAGAAATGTTTGTGACCCCCCCCCCACCCCACCCTTCGAAGAAGACTTTCGAATTTAGTCAAAAGTTTCTATTCGTTTATACTAAAAGGTTTTCTTTTAGTTCGCTTTCTTACCATTATACATTTTATGTTCCTACCAAACACTATGTTTGGTATATAACATATGACAATGAATGAATGAACGAATGAATGAATGAATGAAATCACACCATTATTAAATACAATGATAGAATACTCGAATTGAAACCTATTTGTGTAATGCTTGCATCTGTTAACTTACTATAATTAAAAGAATAGTCCAGGTCAAAATTTCTTTTTGATATGTTATCCCAAAAACGGTACATAGAAATTAAATGCAAATTTGACCAGAATGTTTAGATTATGTTCCTTTTTAACGTATCAAAAAGAAATTTTGACCTGGTCTATTCCTTTAAGTTTAGGAAGTTGCTGTAACATCAGACCTAATGTCCAGATAGGACCTCTATATGTTTATACCTTACTAAGTCACTTCCATCCAAGGTTAACTCAAGTCAGTGCATTGTTTCATGATCAACTCGTTTGATGTGAAGGCTTTACTTAACCAGTAACCCACCTCGCCCCGCCCCCACACCCACACCCACACCCCCATTATTACTGTTTTATCGTAGTATACAATCCTCGACCAACCCAGGAAAGATAAGACCATTGAAATCAGACTATAGTCTATATTACTTTACCAAAATCTCAACCGATTAAAGGAAAAGTTTATTTTTTTGGAAATAGGCACAGATTTCAAAACAAAGGAATAAAACAAGAAGATTTGTGTAGTGCATATTTTGTTTTTCTGTATTGGACTTATAGTATAACTGCATGTTTGGATAATTCACCAGGAATCAACAAAGTCATGGTTGCAAAAAAAAACATTTATCATCACAGAGTGAATGGCGGTATTCACTTTATACGTAAATATAACATTATACTAAATAACAATAATAATAAAGTGACCACTAATAACGCGCCATATCTGTCAACTTGACACTCCTGGCGCAGGCTAACAGTCTTGTTCAAGGCCAATGCTCCTTCACACGACTTTACAACTTTCCCCTGGTCATTGGTAACTTGTCACACCCACACACCAAAGTGTAAACAATCCAATCAATCTCTCCTGGGGCACCACTGTGCACCACAACCACGTGTCCCCCGGGGACTTCCCATAGGATGCAGCCACAAACCGGCGCACACGACTATATTTACAAGTTAGCTAGCAAGTCCCCAAAAGTTATACACATGGGTGAAGAGAGGGAATATACTTTCCCTTCCTTTCTCTTTACTCAATGACATATGTATCATTAATCAAAACAGCTGGACTACTTAGTCTAACATACATATATACATACATACAATTAACATTAAATCAGCTACTCAGATGTAAGACAAAACCAATAAACAATACAATATTTTTACGGTCTCGTATAACATGTTTTACAGTGCACGCTCTCCAAATTTATGAGGAGCAAATAGTGTTGAATACTATGTTAGTTTAGTTTAGTTTAGAGACCCAAGGATCAGGAAGCCTTACAGTTGCTTATTTCAGACCTTATCCATTTTAGATCGTGGATGAACACCGGCTTATTTCAAGCCTTCTTTTTCGATAAGTGTTCAGAGGATAACGAGGCAGGGGGTGCGAATTCGCTCCTATTCCTGCCCCCGGGAGATCCATTTAACGTCCCCATCCGACGGACGAGAGTGTATGCCCCAGCATCTGACTACTTTCTCAAATACTGAGGTAGGCAAAGGCACCCCATTCGACATCACTGCAATGCTAGTAGACTGCTCTGTCCTTCATATATGAGGTACAGAGAACATGGTTTCGTTGAGTTATTATTAGAATGACTATAAAAACAAATGTTGGTTTAAAATTAACATTAAGACTTGCATTGACTCATTAAGGGCTTACGTCATCATTAATTTCGCGCTAAATTCCAGAAGTGTAGCACAATTAAAAGTGCATAACTTGACAATCGAAATAGTTTTAGAACTTTAGAACACTAATAGTTTTACTTTGTCTTTTGAAAAAAAGAAATTCAGCCTAAAGTTACCCTTGACAAAACAAAGCAAAATCATATATAACGAAAAAAATAGGACGATATACTGAATTCAATGAAAACCTTACTGAAGGCTACTCGATTCGTCACGGCCCACGGAGAACTCAATATTTATGACATAGTGCTGCTTCTGGATAAACATTTACAAGGTGTGGTCATATTTCGTGATTAATTAGAATGGTCAAGACAATTATTATACGTAATTTAATATTTATTAACAAATTTCGGAAATGATAACTCGAGCGTTATCAATTTAATTTCACAATAACCTCGGGATCGCATGGGCTTTACTGGTATCTGTCCACTACGCATGCGATCAGAAATTCTAGCTCATGTTAGTGAAGGCTATAGTGACTTTTCCAGCTCCCATGTACATGGTCATCATTAATTCTTATCAAAACCTATCACGTGCCCTATATGGATATTCCAGTGATATGCCAATGTACCACTTATCTTAAAGAGAGAGAGATAGGTCAAAGAAAACATATATTTAAGATTACTATGTGAAAACCGCATATCAATATCTTGTCCCTAAATCGAGTTATGGTTGATTGAATGCAACCTAGTTTAACCCTGAACAATGCTCCTTCCTTATATGATTATATGAGTCAAGCTGAGCAAGTGCTTGGTCACATGGATATGATCCATGACATCATCGTAGCACGTTCATTCTCCGCAAAACCTTACTTTCCTCTTGTAACCTTCTGCTGATTTATCCTTGAATGTGTAATGCATTTGGCATGTTTGTCAAAATTGTGTATAGCAATATTTTTTTCCCTCCGTCTGTGGAACAAAACAAAACAGATATATCCGTTTTCGGCTTAATTGGCATAATATGACATCGTTCATTCATACATTAGCCAGATGTGTTAAATATATATATATATATATATATATATATATATATATATATATATATATATATATATATATACACACACACACACATATATAAATATATATATATATATAAATAAAGTGGTTCGTTTGTGTTTTTTTTTTAAATTTTCAGTCACAAGAATATCCCTTTAATTAAGTGTTAATTTACAATTCACCATTACCGATAACTTACCCCTTTTACTATTTCGTTCCCTCACCCCCTCCCCAACCGTAGTAAAGCAGCTAACAGGGAATAGAAGAATATAAAATGTATGGTTTCCTAGTCAAATTTACATTAGTGCTAAACTGGAGGCAAAAACACCGATTGTGGGCTCGGAAGAGGTGGAGTGGTTCAGTTTGGGTATGAAATAATGCAGTTTGAAAAGGCCAATTCTACCTAGGGTATATCTATGTCGAAACGAAATTAGCTGTGCCTTAAGTCAATATTTTGCCCTCCAATTATGAGCTGCAAATTGGAGTAAGCCTGTAAAAGTATGATGCAAAGACCTTTGTTGTTCATTGTACTAACATAGCAGTACTACACAAACCACCCTTTTTGTCATATTATGTTGCACATGCGAATATTACTTCCTTTAAGACGTACTTTAGTCTTATACACTGTATGGCATTTTCACTCATACATAAATGATTTCTTATACTCGCTAAGTGTAAACATTTAATTTCATAGGCATATATATATTGATAATTCAATGAGTGTGTGTATGTGTGTGTGTGGTTTGTTTAGTTCAGACTGGGGACTTGAACAAAGGAATTCCAAGTCCTCAGAGTCATCAGATGTCATTTGAAAAGAATCACCACGTCCTCAGAAAAGATTTATTGTTGTGTCTATTATTTAGATCAAGTTACTTGGATTCGAACAATGCAAAGAAAACAAAAACAGAAAATAAACAATTGGTTCCTTATAAGTGTGCGTTTGTGACAAAGTGTAGAATAGTATATGTGCTTTTATACGTCACAGACGGTCATTTAATCACAACAAAAGCCGGTGTTCTTTGACCCATGATGTATGTGTTTATGTTCGGGCGGGGCGGGCGGGGCGGGGCGGGCCGGAGAGGGGGGGGGGCGGTAGTGAGGTAGCTGGATGATTCGCAAGAAAACCGATTTAATGAATCACGCAATCCAACTATAATATCATTGTTGCTACACTTAACGGGTGGTATATTATCTGGAAAGAAATTACTACAAGTTTAGAATTGTTACTGTTATGTCTGACTGACCAAAGGAATGGTTACCTACAAATCAGGGATGCCTAATCAAATAAGTAATCTAATCAAATAAGTATAGCCTAACCCTACTTTGGATGGCTACACAAATAAGGGATGCCCATTGCAAAATTATAGCCTAACCCTAGTTCTTAGATTACATGACTTACATTCCTAAATCACTTGCCACTGATTTCCTATTTAGGCAAATATTTTTTGGGCAATTTTTCAGATGAGCAATCTTTCTTAGAGCCTTATATCTTATATAAAGGTAAATGCTTCATGTGAAAGAATACTTTTAAGTCATGGATATGCAATTAACTTTTATGTATAGACTTGTTGGACTCGGATCAGCCTACCCAAATTAACGTTCCTCATTCTAGCTCCTCTGACGTCCACCTCTGACCTTCTTATCTCTGCCAAAGGTCTTTGCCCCTCATCTGTAGTATAACCTTTGTACAACTGTGAGAAGTAAAACACACCACCCCACCTCACCCTGCAATGCTTTCTATAATATTATCATATACCAGCATATGAAATACATCTGTTTGTTTGTTTCCCCTATATCATCGCATGCGGGCTGACTCTGTACACAAATCAGCCATGAGATGACGTCAAGGTCTTTACCTTTCCTCTAAATCAAACAATTTGCAAAGGACGCCATCTCCTTAAGTTTCCAATTCCAAGTTCAAACGCGTCAAACATACGCGTGTCAAACGTTTCGAAGTGAACGTTATCAACATATTCATTAACAATGAACTGCTAAAACACCGGCTATATATAAGTAAACCTGCAACGTATACGTGGATACGGCTCGTATTGTTTCCCTATAAGCAGCAAAAATAGATAATTTTTGATTTGAGGACAGGAACATTTGCACAATGTTCGACTTCCATTATTGGATTTGCTTTACTTTTCAACTTATCTTTTGACATAAATATACCCCCGGAGGAGGGAATATCTACTACATCTATATGGTCTTTTAACAACAATCGTCGGAAAGAATAGGGAAAGTTAACAAGATGACAGCGAAGGACGAGTAAGTTTTTTTTTTCTTCATTTTCTTGCTCTCTCTCTTCAAGTTCTTGATAAACGGTCGTTCACAAAAAATGACTGATACGGCGTTTACTAAGCAAACATTATAATTATCGATTGGTCTTAGCAGTGAATGTACACACGTATATGCACACGCAGGAGGTTTTGTTACGTTACGAATGCGGAGAAATCTATCGGCTAATGTTATTGAACTGCGCTCTACACATAAATATTTAGAATAGAAAGGTACCATTGTATTCATATCAATCATGATTGTTAATATATATATATGTATGTATATATATATATATATATATATATATATATATATATATATATATATATATATATATATATATATATATATACGTACATGTAATTGTGCAATGTCCTTGTGTTAGCTGTTAGATTCAACAGGTTGAACACAACGCCATTACACGGGAAATGGGTCAATTAATTGAAAGAAGAAAAAGATAAGTGAAGAAACACTGGGCAAAATAGATCGATAGAATAATAAGAGACATTTGGGTTTAGTCGTAACGCAGCGTAAATATTGTAGCGTAAATATGAATTTAAAAAAAAAAAAAGAAGTTGTAGCGTAAATATGAAAACAAGGTGTAAATACAATTACACATATTCTTTGATGCATTCTTATCAAAAACCAATTTTTTACTTTAAGTGCGGACGAAGAAATTGTTGTTATTGTTTTGATCGAACGTTGAAAGCACTCAAGAATCGGGATGATGGATTTATTGCTGTCATTAATTGTTGAAGAAATGAAACCATGAATAATCGCAGACTTTTAAGCTTTTCATAGTAATAATTAGAAATTAATAATTCACTAGTACAAGTTTAAGTACTCGTACTTATATACTATGTATATATATATATATATATATATATATATATATATATATATATATATATATATAAATATATATATATATATATATATATATATATATATATATATATAAACGAGCCAGTAAGATGTGCGGATAAGAGTTTGATAGCAATATCGTGTGATAATTAATAGTTGAAACTGTATGCATTTATCAATAATAAGCACCCATAGAGATTGAAATTGCTGGTTGTAATTTCTAATACAGATATTTCTGCCGAATTTTTTTATGAGGCAATTGTCGAGTTTATTTAGTAATACAACGTTCCCATTGGTCGAAAAAAACATATATATTAATATATATATATAAATATATATGTATAGAAATGCATTTTTGTTTTCTGTTCGGTTTTGATATGATAGCTAAAAACCGTTTCGGTTCAAGCTGCGTAACAACATTAATTCATTCTTATGACAACCATATATCAAATTAATGTTGGTAAATATTTCGATATTATTTAGCACTTACATATTATTAATATTGAATCCATAACTACATAGAAGCGTTTTATTTCACATTAAATAGAGGTGGAAATGAAAAAAAAAATTGAACGTCATTTTCAAATTTTAGCTGTGTAACCTAATAAGACGTATTCAGAGAAACATGTTAGAATGTGCGGTAGGAGGAATCTTCGAAATCAAAACGGAACCATAAAAATTACACACTATAGTTGCAAAAAATGTTTTAATTTGATTAATTCTTTGCTTTTGAATGTCACTATTCGGTAGGTTATCAAACTACAACATGTTGACGACGAAAACAGCTCAGACCTTTTACCATTTTACCTTTGAGTAGATTTTCATGTTATGTTGATACGTCATATTGCAACAAGAAATCACCACAAAACAAAATGTAGTGCTCGCAAATGTTTTTATAGACCTTCCGGCTTTCAAAGTTATTCGCCCTTTTCAAGGTATTCACCTTTTAAAACAATACCTAATGTCTTGAATGCTCCAAGTTTGAGGAATGTTTTTGATGATGACGCCTCAATCGTTATATTTGGAGAACCTCTCCTATATCGTCAATATATTCTTTCCATCGACACGAAGACTATAGAGTTTACCCACAGCACCCTTTCCCAGGATCCCACAACTCTGTCCCTTACCCCTGGCCCTATACTCTGCACCCCCTCCCGTTTGTTATTCTTCTTTGTCTACGTACCAAACCCGACCGAAGCAAATTTCTGTATGAAAGCAGCCTTTCTTAATTTGTATTAAATACCGCCATAAGGTAATGTCTTCTAGAACTCAGCCAACCATTGGGCTTCTTCCTTTTTCCTTTTTTACTTTTGCTAAGGGAAATTATTTTCGCGGTGAAATCATGTGTAATTATAATCTCGGATTGGTTACCATGACTACTGCTTAAGTACATGCGTATAGTACTTGTTTTCTATAAGGTCAACCTTTTAAGTAGGATTTTTGCCTCTTAGGGTAATATTTTGCTGTGTGTTTTGAAGTCGTTATTACACATGTAATAGGGATAGCAGGTATATTGCGGACGGGTAGTTGTGGAACACATGAGAGTTATAGTACAAAAAAAGCCTATATATAAAATATACTATAAAGACTATATGCAATGCTATTAGCAATGATGTATGTATAGGTCGATACACAACTACTTGTGTGCATTCAATTAGCAATTCTTCCGTGGTTTTGTCAGTTAAAATGAAATGTTGTCAGTACAGTATAACAGGGTTTGAAAATCTTACGAGTTTTAACACGACTTTCTTTCTTTGTTTTGCAATATTACATTCCGTCAGCGCCTCAAGGTCGGGGCTTCAGGCGATGGGGGTGGGGTGGGGGAGGGGAGGGGAGGGGAGGGAGTGAGGATGACAAGAACCACCAAACACCATAACAACCTATCCGAAGCGGCTAGTATTGATATTGAACACTAAGGCAGTAAACCAAGTAGGTTCCATGTACTCTTTGGAGCGCTTTGCTTTTTCATATGGATATCTCGAAGGGTCCCTTCTTTATAATTGATCGTCTGGTCCACCATAAATAGTGTTTAGGCGGGGCGGCCAGTCTAGTAACTTACGTCAAATGGCTCTATGTACTGTTTAAGGCCTATTGGAATAATGCATACCTTCCATCGAGAGTCGGACCCTATAAAATAATAGATAAATTCAATTCATTGTAAATATCTAGTATATAGGAATGTTATTATGCGTTAATCACAACGGTAAAGTTTGTATGTCTTAGATACGGTCCTGAACAATTCAGTTCTCTGCCGATACCAAAATATTAAACGAAATCCTGTACTTAACAGATATCCTGAGGGTTCCACATCCGGGCGTCTAGAGATGCCAAATATCCAACATTTGTTCATTAAAGCCCAAACAATGCTTGGACTTTGGTGAATGTGGACTCTCCCTTGTGGGTCCATTAAGTTTGCTGTATCGGGACCCAATTGGTCCATCTCATCAGGCCCTGACAGAGGTCTACTTTGAATCGTGTTGTAGCCTGTAGAAGACTTGTAGAATGAGTACAATAGCATGAGTACACTGAGTACAAGTAGAATGCCCCTGGGTATGAGTATGAGTACTATTACAAAGCTTAAAGTGCGACAACGAGTACTTAATTTTGTACTCGAGTGCGGGTAAGAAAAACGCGTACAAATTTATCATGGCAAGTAAGGGTAAACAAACAACTATATGTGCTAGAAATATAAAGTACGAATACGGAATTCAGGCTACTATATATAGTTTCAGTTGGTTTCAGTTGTCTAATCGTATCAGAATCGACTAAAAAGTTGTTTTTTTTTCCAGGTGAATCCTTAATTAAACAAATTTTATAAAGAAGTATGAAGCACATTTATTTGCCATTTGCCAAAGCGTGTACACGACGAATACACCGTGAATGTATACTTCATTACCACTGACTGCCTCCTCCACACCCAGTTGGGACAATTTTTTTAAATATTGCACTTTCATGTTCCGCTTTCAAAAGTACTCGTATTGTCAGTATGAGAAATATGCATATCATCTTATCCCTTAGATAAAGTTAGGAACTGTTTGTACTGTCAATACGTTTGCTTTGAAGCATGATATGGGAGGACAGTTTGGAGAGGTATTAGCATTAGTAAACTGTCCCAACTGGTTGGCCCTTCGATCAAGTCTGTTGTGTTGTACCTTTTACACACAAGAGGGAGAAAGTGATAAGGTAAAATTATTTGCCAGTCTGAATTGAAACCCTACCAGTCATTCGACCTATTCCGAAGCTATAAACCTTCGCGAAGTATGTTAAAGGTATTCTCTCAGCTAGGAAATTTTTAGAGTGTGGGCCAATTTCACAGGTTTCGCTGGTACACCGTTACTCCACTTTCTGACTTGGTCACGTGATATGGTATATGTATGTATTTATGTATGTATATGTAATATACTGCCACTGTACAGTGTATATGATGTATGTAAATGTACGTAATGTAGGCCTATATCACAGTTTCATGTAGTGTTAGCATAACACACGTACGTTAATATTGCGGTCGCCGCGCTGTGTACGTTGTGATTGTGAATTAGTATCAATACAATACTTGCAAAGAGGATAGTACTGCTCGTTACATTGATATCATCGTTAATTTTTGGCCTGGCTGTCTTTAATTCGCGATCAATCCTGTCGATCACATATGTTGGATGGTCTTTATGATATTCAGCATATCATAAGCATGTCCGAGGTTTCTCCAAAGAAACGGCCGTATCCGGGCACTAAATGCGGGTTGGCCGGTGGAAGGCCCAGGTTGCTTTATTGTAGGTCCAGATGCCAAAAACAGTGAGCGAAAAAGGTACAGAGAAATGCAGGCATCAAAAGTGTATTTGAGCTGGTGCAACGTGGACTGGGTCTCCAAAAAACGATCTACTGGAACAGACATCGGGGATCTACTGGAACAGAGATCGGGGATCGACAAACTGACCAATGCTACCTTCGCGTTTAGCGAGATAAAAAACTGGAAAACAGGCTTTGCACAGTCTGCGTACACTATGAAGTCCATCGACGCGATTAGGACGTTCAGTGCAGTAGGCTATGCGTTTGTAAACCTGTTATGAGGGAACATTAGACTTAGTAAAGAGTGGGTTTAGTATACACAACTGATGTATGCCTATTTACTTAATTTCGCACGTGCTCAAACGTTTACCCGCATATGAAGATTATCAGACTTAAACGCATCGCTTAGCTTCAAGTCATCTATTGGTGTTCCAACGTATCAGCCCTATGCTTCATTCAGGCGCGTAGCCAAGGGGGGGGGGGCGAAGGGGGCCGCCGCCCCCCCCCTTGAGCATTTTTTAATTTTTTTGTTAAATGTTTTTATGATATCGCTAGTAATTTCAAAAGAGAAAATGCTAAGATGCAACTTACAAGGCCTGGGAAGTGCCATTTCCAGCGATCTAGGAGGCATTTCAGCCAAAATTTTCTTGTACGCTTCGCGCCAATTATGGTGGCGCTACGCTTAGATAGTTTGCAATGTCGAATCTATGGCTCTGATAATTTGCCTACAGTTTCGCTCCTCCCTTGGCAAATTCCTGGCTACGCGCCTGGCTTCATTCACATCCAAAGTACTGCCCCAATAACTGACAGAGTTAGTTATTAAGCAAGATGAGAATATTTCGATATATAAATCTAGTTCAAGGAACAAGCTCTCGGTGGTGGAACCAGTTGGGACCAATGGGGCGGGGGCAGTGGGACACCAGTTGGGCAAGTAGGGGGTAAGTGTGCATCACGTGGGTTCTTTAAACACTTGACAACTTGTCAATCATCAACTGAGATATCTCTTGAAACGGCATCCGCATTTCTAAACCAGCATTTATTTCACGACTGAAATGGTCAAGAGCTCTTCTAAAAGTGGCTTCAGATGAACTTTCTGATCAATTAAATAACGGCAATGACACAATCGTTAAATTGTTTCATTAGATTTAAGAAAGTTAACCTCACGCACGGTCAAACGTATGCAATGTCAGTTACAGCACATAACAACGAGTATCCATTTGATGGGTTTTTGATCCCGATGGGGTTAGTGTGAAAGGGGAGAGGGTGAAGGGGGGGGGGGTTAGCGGGCGGTTGTGCAAGAGTAAGAGGGGTCGGGAGAACGGATTAGGGAGGGGGCACAAGCTTCGAGGGCCAGTGGAGATGTTACTTTGATTCCAGCGGGCACAACTTCAAAGCTATACATTAAAACTTGTCCATAATATGTGTCATGTCTCCATTCCGTAGGCCTACCACAAATTCAAACATTTGAATGTTTTTGAACAAAAAGAGCACATTTGAATAACATTTCAGGTTGAATGTTTTTTCTTCTTAATGTTTCAACAAGGGCACAATTGTATTTGCAAGTTTTCGGGCGTTTCAACAAAAGGTTACTTTTTAACACAAAAATCGAAATATGGTATATTTGATTACAGTTAACCACAAATTACATTTCTCATTTATTAAAAGTGGCAGTTTGTGGGGAATGTTTTTCACGCACCTACTGTTCCTCTTTCCCTGGACTTTCTGAATGACGATTGTAAAATGATGCACCAACAGATTTTGAAAAGAGGGTACCAGTTTTATTTATTTTTCTACAGGAATCTCTTTTTATCAACCATTTGATAATCTTTCATATATACGAATGTTAAGACACGTGGCTTAGGTCGTTGTCCTTGGAGACACTGCCTCTCGAGCATGCGCACAAGTATCTTTTTTTAGTCGTCTGTGTTTGCTTTACATGTTTTCTCCTGTCCCTTGTGGCTAGTTCGTCAGGGAACACGACGGTCCGTTGTCATTTATTTCACGTTGTTTATTTAGTACAATATGATATAATTTACACGCTCACTAGGTCTATACACAGTGCTAAGAAGAAGAGAAACAAAAATCGATTATGAACCTGCCGAACGAAAAGCGATATGCGCAATTGAGCGCAAACTATCGCTAGTACGCACGCGCAGTTCATTAAATGGGTTACAGCCGAGAGAATATCCTCACGGGTTTGGCGGTATTATTAAAGGGATCCCAAGCGGAACTCTTCCCCAGAATCGCAATTTCTGACTCACGAAAAAGCGATTAGAAGGCAATAAGAAATAATTCACATCTGAAAAGACTACGTCATTGTGCCATCGTGTCATAAGGAGGGTGCACATTACTGGACGACGTAACATTATAATTTGATCACTAAGACTGAGCGTAGTACTATGTGTATGTGGTTAACATGTGTAAGGTTACCTATCTGGTTTTAACACATTGGATCTTATAATCTGGATATCCAGCCAAAATACAAAGAAATTGTTCTCTTACAGATTTAACTTCTCTGGTAAGTAATCTCATTTCAACGATTTCTTGATCAAGCCGGCCCCCAAAAAAGAATATTTTGTTTTCTTCTGCAGAGCATAAACGGTGTTTCAAGTGATCAGATTTTACAAGTGAAATAACCTAAAAATAGAAAAAACAAGCCTTTGCTATATCATTTCGATTCTGGTATCTTTAATATTCCAACAAGCCTTGTTGTGAATTCGTGCTGGTACTCATATTCTAATAACGTTGCAAGTACTCAGTTGTAATAAGTTGGACCCCAAAATACGTACTAGTACAAGAGTAAGTACTCGTAGGCCTACTCATGTTCTTGGACTCATTCTCATGTTGTTGTTGTACTCAGTGTAGCCTATACTGATGTTGTTGAACTCGAAGTACAAGTCTAATTCCAACTCGTAGATATTTTTAGCATTATACTATACAGTGATACAGAGGTCAACATAATGAAGACATCCATAGCCGGCGCTATCGCGTATTAAGGAAAATATTGTACTTGTGTACATAAACCATTATAATAAAATGGCCGAGGCTAGGATGCCATTACAACATAACGTCCTCGTGTATATAATATAATTATTCTAGTAATTTCATAGCAGATGTTTGAAATTTGGTAACAACTGTATGCAAATGTCCTCACATTTCAAAAGTTGTAATATCACCGTGGTCTATAGGCCTATACGTAATGATTATTTTCATATCGGATGGACCAATTGGCATATTTCTCTATTTTTGGTAATTTGGATTCGTATGAAACGAACGTGTTATTATTACATTTTCACTCCGGTTAAGACGATTGACAGTTCATCGCACCATTTTGACAAGAGAGGAAATCCTTCAAATCGCATGCAAGCTACTATAATACAGTGCATCTACACAACATATAGTGCATGTACACCATATATAGTGTATACAAGTAGTGTAAGGGTAAGTGTTCCCTGTGTAAAAAAAGTGTAATAGTTGGTTATAGGTTCAAGGAAGTTCTAAATGTGATCGTGCAGTGTCATTTCCTTTGGTGTCCCCCCCCCCCCCCCCATTACTTACAGCATTGCCAATTATAACTAGCGGATTAACATCACAAAAACTTTAAAAATGTCGACAATTATGATATAAAACTGTTGTGAAACTAATATTTTTTCATGAGCAATAAAAATCCACCTTATGGAAGGTGCATGGAGTATATTTTTCTGGAAATGCTTGAGTGAATAACCATTAAGGGACTGAAGTATGAATATATATATGTATATATATATATATTGATATATATGTATTTATATATATGTATTCATATATATGTATTTATATATATGTATATATAGATTGATCTATTGATATATATATATATATACATATATATATATACATATATATATACATATATATATATACATATATATATATATATACATATATATATACATATATATATATATATATATATATACATATAAATATATGAATATATATATACAGCAAGTGGGTATGACAGATATATATTCAAGTTATAAATATCAATACACCAGAAAAAAATCCACTTCATGGGAGCCCTGTAATCTTGGCGTCACTTGTGAGGTCCTCAAAGAAACAACACTATTTATAGTCACAGCTAGTACGGGTCCAAATTACCCAATAAGAGGGTATTTAACTAACCCTAGGTATCTTAAGCTAGCACTAATTAAAAATTCGCAATGTGCCCAGAATGCATCATTTCGCGTCTCAATAATCTACTTGGGGGTGGGGGGGGGGGTGAAGTGGCGTTGGGCGAGAAGGACCCACAGAACACCCTCCCTCTGCACAGGGAGTCGGTTTTAGCGATATCAGGACCACATCTTCATCTTTATACCACCCTACATTTGCCCCTGGACTTTCCATTAAGGTTCATGTCCCTACTCCCTACGTTAGTTAGTCGGACGAAATTTTTCAGTTACTCACACCTTTGACATCGTTTGCCGCACGTTAAATGCCTAATTATACGGTATTCTCAGTCTCTCGTTAAAAGCCTATACATGAACAACGAAGTTGTATCCCTACTTAAACAGTCTTGAAATATTTTTTAATGCAGCAATCAGATAGAGAAGAATATATCATATGAAATAGTTTACATGAATAGTATGAATGGACAAATAGCCGTCATCTTAATCAATGATATAATATCACGTGACGTAATGTAGTATATTTATCCTGTTGAATATTCATCTAGTTAAATGCTGCGTTGAATATCACGTTTTAAGCGTATAAGCATTGTCTACCATTGTTTCGCTGAGGATTTATGTTAATATTAGTTAAGCCTAGAGAGATGATTGTCTGAAATCGATATTACTCATATGTTTGTTTCAAAACAAACATGACACGAGAAATGGATACTTTATGATAAGCCTAGGCTGGTATATATACGCAGAGACCCTCTAGCATGGTAGTATCGTCTTACGAGGATAACAAGAAAATAAAAACAATAAATAAGAAATAGTCTTTGTACGTACGTTCGTGTATCGTTCTATTTTTGTAGTTGTGTTTATGGTATCAGATGAATGCATCCAATATTTGACCGTAATTTTATTTATATAAATATTGTTTGGTGATATAAAGGCACATTTTGTTATTAAGTATTATAAAAATTAAATGGCTCGTTGGAAGAGGAAGGTACGTACATATGAACCCTTAATTTATTCTTCCCTTTCTATCTCCAGTCTTTCCCCTTCCCACCCAAACCCACCCCTCTATCATCCACCACCCTCTTCTCCACCCCGTGATGGAGAAGCTCTTGAGAAGAGCAAATCAAAATGCCTTCACTAGTATTATAATAACTAACTTGATGATTAACTAAAAACAAGCAGTTTGAATGACAACAGCAAGTTTGCGAATCAGAGGATGAATAAAACCATCGCAACCCCCCCCCCCCTTCCACCCCTCCATCCCCTCCAAAAATCTCTCTCTGTTCCTCCTGACTCCAATCAATGATGCAATGATCTATATTAGCTGATTCGCTCTTTTCGGGTTCTTGTAGCCGTGATAAACTCTTATACATATGTATCATTTAATATATAACCCCAATTTCGCTAAAGTCATACATGAATTATTTTCCTAAAGCCTAGGCCTATATATACGCTATATGAAGTTACACAGGCTAATCCCTACATCAAAATGACGTAAACTGCACCGTACCGAATGGTATAATTATTAGAGCAGTCAAACATCCAAGTTCCCACATATTAACGACGGCATATGAAATTGAAATTGCTACGGTATACCAAGCACTGCATGGATGATTGTAAAATCGTATGTTGATAAAGGCTTATTAACGGTTCTATATATTGGCTTCGTCTGTTCGTTGTCGTGTATAATGCATACCGTGCATGTGTATATACACAGCGTGCAGACCAATGTGGTTAAAATCAGTTACAAACAGTTATTTTTCACCTTACGCTTAAAGTTCGGTTATCTTTAAAGTGTACTGATAGGGCCTGAAAGAAGTGTGAATTACGCCTATACATGAAATGATATGATGGGAAAGATTCGACTTTGTCTGTTATTTACTTTGTTTTAGATGCGTTATTTAAGTATATTCTGCATTCAAGTTTGGTCTTCAAGTAGTAGGCCTATCTGTTGCAAATTTGGAATCCATGGATTTCATATTCTGTACCAAGTAGGCATATGGTTTTCCAGCACTACCTGTAGGCAATCTTTTAGTCCATGCAAATTATATTCTGTATCAAGTATGGTTTTCCAGCACTACCTGTGGACAGTTTAGAGTCCATGTAAGTCATATTCTGTATCAAGTATGGTTTTCAAGCACCACCTTCAGGCAATTTTTTAGTCCAGGCTATATTCATTATCAAGTTTAGTTTTCGAGCATTATATCCTAGTTTGCCATTTTTGAATCCCAGGATCTAATCTACTGTACCAAGGTTATCTTTCAAGTATTACATAACCTTTGGCCATTTCGAGTGTATCATTCAAATCTCTCTTTTTTTGCTCTATATACTGAGTTAAGTTTCAAGTATAAACCCGACAGATAATAATTGAGTCCATGCTTGTCATATTTTGTGTCAAAGCGTGATTTTCAAGTACAGTCTGTATAGGTGATATTTATTACTTGTATAACAGTTTTTCTTAACTTCAGTGAACTATAAACAAATTGTTCTCTATAACTACATACCTGCAACAAATATCACCAAATACGCCCCCCCCCCCTTCATAGTCACTTGGTTGGGGCCAGAGGAAGTAAAAGTACGGTGTGAAATCTTTTACAAGACATCAAGACATATATATGGATTGTAAATTGAGAGCGTTGTGGTCAAGTGGTGAAGGCAGTGGACTTGTAAGGCGTGATGTAAGGCTTGCATTTTCAGAGTCCTGGCCAGATCATAACGTTGTGTTCTTGCAATTGGGCAAGGCACTTTACCTCCATTGCCTCTCTTACCCATGTGTATAAATGGGGACCTGTGGGATAAACTGTCATTTTGGCGGCGCTGTTTAGCTGCTGCCATGTGGAGGGATTGTCTCTATATTTGACAGGTTATCGTTGACCAGGGTAATATTGTGATACGCCTTGAGCACGGTTATCGGTGGATATGTCTGGGCTTTATAAATCCTCAATTTTTTATTATTCTTATAGTAGCCTACATGTAGTACTAGCTGTAATATTTGCGATTAATAACCTAGTACCAGTTAGCAAAAAGGAACACAAGTTACCTTCTAACGATCCTATCTTTCCATCTCAATAATCTACCCATCCGCACTTCCTTTCCGACTCCGGCCTATCACCTCTTCAATCCTCCCATTATTAACATCATCTGTCCTGCATTCATCCATTCCATATCTTCCCCAACTTCACCATCCCACCTTCCACAACTCTCCCCTCCCCTCCGCCTTTATAGCTAAAACTACCCATGTTTTCAGAAAATAACAAAAACACCTACAAACGGGGAGCTCAAAAGCGTATTAGTTCCATGCTCCGAAAGCCATTTCGGTTATAATGTATTGCGTTGTTTAAATGCATCTTTATGCTTTCTTGTATTAATTATTAATTTTTTCTCGTACACTAATCTACATCGAAACCTACATTGCCACATGTTCAGTTCATTCACGATATTTGTTTAGAACCCGTTTGACAAACTGAAAACTATATAATATTTCTTTCCTATAAGATATATATATATATATATATATATATATATATATATATATATACAACACTAATGTATACGACGTAATCCAACATATGCATGTAGCCATTTCTCTGTCTCTACTTGTAGTTCTTCTACAACGCTAAGCTATATACGGCAAAGCTACATTGCATGTGTTGGTTTTGCTACACTAATTCTTCATACGCAATTCCGTGCTGAAGGGAGGACGATTATTGAGAGATTATATTATTAATTCCGTCGAGTTGCAGTGACGGTGTGCACTATTTCAATGCAATCTAATGATTTCGGCCTATCATTGCACGTGTAATTCAACGGTGTTCTGAAAATTGTAATGGCAATGTGTTTATATCTTTGCCCCATTACGCGCATAAACAGCCATAAACTGTTTTTACAATGTATTTCCATATGTGAGTTTGACAAAATGCGATCGTGGTAAGCATTATGCTGTATTAAAATATGTAACTGGTGTTGTTTATCTTCTTGCAGCTAAAATTTTGTATATGCTATTTGTTGCTATAGTAGTGGGAAAAAGAAATGTTCTTCTCCAGCAAGATTGCTAAGAGACAAAACACCAATGAAAAGCAGGCATTTTATTTTTCCAACATCAGCTAGAAAATATTTAAAAAAAAAAAATAATAGTAAGTTATAATGATAATGATAAAACAAAAGCACAAGTCATCAATCCAGCGCAAGTTTATTGTTTAGTTGCTTAAGGCACCTACCGGATCATGTTGCTTTTTCAATTTTTTCTCTCGAATTTTCTCCTAAATCTTACCGCTTCTTAATGGTGTGACACAGGTTGCTTTCTTGTGTTCAAGGGCAATGTGTGTTATTGTTTTACGTTGTACTTCATATTTACATCTTGATGAGTGGAACGTATAACTTGAGTGTCTGCGAGGGCTTGCATTAGATATGAAAACTACAGCAAAAAAATATATATATATATATATATTTATATTATAAATATATATATATATATATATATATATATTTATATTATATATATATATATATATATATATATATATATATATATATATATATATATACTAGTTGACTATAGTTGACTCAAATTTAAATTTGGGGATTGGAAAAGAAACAAAACGTGCAACAGTTTCAAGTTGACAGAGGTTTCGAGCAGAAATAGCTCTTCTTGCAGTGTTATATGATCACAGAGGTGGCAAAGAGCAGAAGCATTTGATATTAGGCTGTCAGCATGACTGTGAAAGTTAGTAGTTAAGGATTACAAAAATAGTTCATATCATGCTGTCAACATTTCCATGAATTAAACATTGTCTGTAACTTATGCGAAAACGATGTAAACAGAATATAAAATTTAAGGCAAGATTAACAAACTGTTACGTGGTGACTGCGGGTTTTCTTTTAAGAGCAAGTCAATGTTGAGTGGAATTTCTATAATATAACGTCCTCCCCCCCCCCCACCACTACCATTGTGTGGTCACTTAATTTGTAATTCAAATGAGAAATACAAATTTTCATCTTTATGTTACAAACTTCAAGCAGGGAATATTCACCATGCAAATTGGTGTTTTGGAGACAGAATGCGCAGAGTTTGACTTTTTATGGTAATTTTGATATAACTATCCGAACTATACTATACTGCTCTAAGCAGAATATAACTAATGTTAAAACAGAAAATGACTGGTAAGTTATGAGTTAATTTTGGAAGATAAAAGAAAGGAAAGGAATGTCTTAGTTAGTAAAGTATTCAAATACACATGCAGCTATATACAGGAATACACCACTCTGTGGTATACGATACCAAATTAACCGCCCTTAGTTAATTACCATCCCCTGGACTGACGAGAGGAGTATAGGGGCTGGTGGGGGGGGGGGAGTAGCTCCCGAGTCCATATCAAAATGTAGGCTACAAAAAGGGTTTTCGATGACATGATATTCCTCGAGGCTTGGCCTGGGTCTCAACCCTACTGGTTTTTTTTTATATTTATATCAATACTTTTGGCCTGTGCTTCCTATCTGACGCCACAGTATCCATTGGAAATCATGTAATCAGAAATAACAATTTTTTTTTTATTTAAACATATAACTTGCAGCTATCGTTAAAAATATGAAATGTATAAATCACTGACGTCATACTTTTCAATTCGACATCGTCTCGCATTTGACTTGAGAACTTGAGTTCACACAGTAACGTGCTCTGAACGCCACCCACCCCCTCCCCCACCCCCCACTTTGGACTAGATTTATATTGCATATAGCATATATATTACACGATCAAGAACAACACACAACTTTCATTACATCTTTTCAAGCATTCAATTAGTTCCTCAAATATTGTTTGATCTTTCATCAGTTCCATGCATGCATAAACCCGTATCATTTACTTGTTTAACTGGATATATAGACGGTATATATGAATTCAAATATTACGGTAAGGTTTACTCACAATTCTATACAATTTAATCATATTAAACTAGACGCTCTATAGAGTCACGAGGCCACCAGGGGGAAAAGGATACTGGTACCTTCACATTACTTTCGTCCGTTCTGCAATGACGAAGCTCTCCCAATACTGAATCAGACTTTCCCTATTATACGCCTTTGAGAAAGTAATCACATATAATGTTACGTTTCGAAAGAGAACTTCATGCCCTCTGAAATGACTAAGTGAACTTTGACTCACTTTAGTGTAATATTTTCAAGTTAAGAGCCGCATATTTTATAGTGAAATGCCTTATATCGTCGAAACCGTCGGTGGTAGTCAATGGTTTGTTGAGCAGGGAGTTTTGAGAGCTACTAGTAGTAGGGATCGAATTTATACTCCCCCCTCCCCTCATCTAACCCTCGCCCCCGACTGAGGGCTATGATAGAGTCCGCCGCGGTAATGCTATTCATTTAGGCTGACATGCGCAGTGTAGAGAAAGCAACTATGTCCCTGACTTTTTAACTTAAATCACCAAAACCAAACAACTCTTTCACAAAGGATCATGACGTATGAGTTCTTCCCTGTGATTTGGTTAATAGGGACACAGAGTTGTCTATCAGTGATAACGCACAACAAAGTCATCCGGTGGCAACATATCGAATCAATTGGAGTTTCTTTACATGTGTCTTTAGGACGCAAATATATCAAAGAGAATTTAATCAAGATTTGTGAAATATAAACTGAAATATAAAGTACACAAACACAAAACAAATATAGCCCCCCCCCCCCCCCGCTCGCTCCCCACCTCAAAAGAACATTGGAAGTAAACAGCTGTTAATGAACACCACAAAAGCAACAATAATAATTATTACTCCTGATCGTCTGCTCATTTCGCAGAAATTCTTCAACGTCGGACAATTTTCGGACTTGTCTCTCTCTCCCTCTTTCTGATATTTGTGATATATGCAAATAGGAATAACTCATCTCGGTTCCTTTTATCCAATAACTGACATAATTTCACAAATGGCAAACTAAGAACCTGATACCATTAGTGTCGTTACGTTCAATGTGTGCCGCCAGAACTATAACAAATTTCTTTCGAGTGTAATTTGAAACAATGCCATCTAATATATCCATACGTAGCCTACATGTCAAATCAATGTCCTTCATATTCACTTTTATCACACTGTGTTTTAATCTTGATTTCACCACAATTTGATGGTAGCTCGGAGGTATGTGATTTTGCATGAATATACTCCCAAATGAAATAGTGCTTACTCGAACAACGAGATAACAATTGCAAAATCGTGTGGTGGTTTCCATATTATATCCACAATATAGTAGTGAACATACAGAGGGTGAGCCATAACCAGTTCTGTTTTCAAAATCCGTCTGCAGAAGCCTGTCTGATGAGTCCTGTAAGAAAAGTATAGTATAGGCTTAGAATTTCTGCTTGGTAATAACTTTAACTGTAATCGTTTGTTCTAAACTCAGTAACCTTGAAATGTTGTTCTTCTATGAGAGATGGACATGAACGTCCAGGGACGTATCTACGGGGTTGGGGGGGGGAGGGGGAGGGGGTTGGAGGGAGGTATCGTACCTCCCCAAATAATTGGCTTGAATCTTCCATAGTTGGAAAATCTCTGGTCACTGAAAAACATGCCAGTTGGGAAATTTGATCTATGCAACACCTCGTTTATTAATTTAAGCTGATCGCAATCTTGATAGGATTATTCTGACTGTTTCTGAGTCCAATAATATTTGGCTATTTCTAATATTTCTAATGTTAGGCTTACATAAGGCTTACAAGATTTGACGAAATTCGAACTTACAAATTAACCGAAATCTTGTTTCTAACTCATTGTACAACCCATCATAAAGTTGAAAATACCACAAACTAACATTTAAATAGTCTGAATACGGCCAATTGGCGTCCGATTGCACCTTAGCATATTACTAAGTACCCGGTATAGCATATTTGAGGTTCAAAGAATTGACAACCCAGTCGTGTTATGCTGCTTATAATTTCGAAATTGGAATTTTAAGGAGGGCTTGTGTACGCAGTCAGTCCCCATCGAACGAATTAATGAGCTGAGAGAGCAGTTTTTTTTTGTAGCCCCGCCCTCCCCCCCCCCCCCGCCCCCAGAAGTATGAAATTTCGCGAAACTGCTTGAGACCTACCCCTCTTGTTTAAATGTTTGAATAATGCAAAAGAAGGCATCGCTATAGCCACCATGACGCGGTAAGTTAAATCTCACAACATTTGGTTTTCGTAATTAAACAGTAAAAATTTCTAATTTTGTCGTACTCTCTGATAAATTTCCATTGAATATCGTGCCTTTTTTCATGGCTCCAAAAAGTGCCATTAAATTTGCCTTGAACTTGACTTCGTTACAGGAGAAAAATGCACATTTTTGTCAAAATTGGCTAGATTAGACTATACTCTTTTCATTGATACCAAATTCGCTATTGGAAATGTACTAGTCTTGTCAATAATCAACGTATTAACTTAACGGCAAAACACAGCGTTATGTGATACAGATGTTAGGACTTAATTGTATTGGCTCTGCGTGTACATGTAATGATGCATACATTGCTTTAATTCGTAGCAAACGACCATGTCAATATCTACATTGTACACATGCTTCATAGTCATTATATTACTATAGCCCTGAAATTTAGCAGAAAATACTCATCTTCTTTCAACTCATTATGCAAGTTCTGAAGATGAAGTGTAGCCTAGGAAAAAATTACCTCAAACTAACCACGGCAAAATATCATCCCTTTTTACATGGTAAACTGTGGTACAATACCAACATTTGACTGGTATTTTGGTCCTATGGATGCGGTTTACCACAGTTTTTCCATAGTGCCATACCACAATTTATCATGGTTTTAATTACTTTCTATGTCATCTTCACAGTGAATCAATCTCAAATTTACCCTATGTGGACTATATGGCATTACCATAGTTTTACCCCAATTAACCACAATTTTACCCTAAAGCTGTACCAATTAGTTTTACTCTAATTGTACCATGGTTTTACCCTAAATGTACCACAGTTTTACCGTAAATTTACCAGAGTTGTATCCCAATTGCACAACAGTTTTCCCTACTTGTCTTAATTATAATCAGTACACCACAAATTACCTTAAATTTCACCCATTGGTGGATTGTATCATAACTGGGCTAGTTGAAAACATACAACAAAGCAACTCATACAGTATGTCATGATGTCGTATGTATATAATAGCATTCTATTTTATGCACCAGATTTGGTCAAAATGTTGCACTCACAACAGGCATGACAACAATATAAAGGTTAAACAGTTTTACAGAATATGGTATGTACAGTTGTTGTAAAGTAAAATAAGTATGTACCGTAATTTTATTGGGTTAGGCCTACTGTTGCAAATTTACCATGTTTTACCCCAATTTAACCATAATTTACTGCTGTAAGACTAGGGTACATAAATTGTTTCTTGTATCTTATATAGGGTGATATATTATTGTATTCATGTACTTTTTAACTGTTCGACCAAATTTTCCTGCCATTCCTGGACTTGCCGTCCTACTGCTTTACATCAAGTCTCTTCATAGTGTTTAAAAGTATATGTTTCGTTGTGTTGTTACTATTTTCTTACATTTTACCGTCTCAAAGTTTTATGTAATATGAACGAGAAATAAGGAGACCAAAAGACAAATAAAAATGTGTTGTCATTCTTAAAAAAGAAAGTTCTCTGACCAAAAGTCCCTCAAAGCTGACCTCATCGTGGTGTCAGAGTGGCAACCTCTGTCTTTTCAGTGGGTGAACTAGAACTTTGTCTGGCCATTTTAAAGCCAAAATGCCCTCTCAGGTGTTATATTTAATTGCCTGTTGTATAACCTGCATGTGTCCACAAACCTAGTTATGCTTGAAAATATACCCAGTAAAAAGGCCCTTGTCTGATACCATCAAGGCTCCATAGGCTGATTACTAGCATCCCCATGTACAATTTAAAGATGGTGAATTTGAAGGGGCACTGGCAGGGCGTGGACTCTTTGCAGTGGCAGGGCTTGTACCTGGAAGAGCACCAGGTCCATCTTCATGAGAGTCTCTAAATAAGATTATTGCTGGGGATAAATGCAAACCAGTGTTGAGTGTCTGACTTCAGCGAGTAGTACTAAAAGTAGCGATTGTTACGATATGGCATTGCTTGCATGTATTGTTATGTGTGGAACCGGATGTACCAAATCGATTCATTGGCAGTGAGTATTTCATGATCTCCAGGCGTCCTTATGCCCATATCCACACAGAAAAGTAAATTCACTGCCGCGAATATGTCCTCTTATCATTCGATATAAGCATGGAGTCCCATCATATAAGCAGTTTAATTCCATTAATTTTGTCACGCTTAGTTATAGCATTTCGCGCAATACGTACCAACGTGGAACGGGACAGTCACTAGTCTTTACTCATAACCTGTATTCGTAACCTGTATTCTTGTGCGTGTTTATTTGCCGTGAACTTGACTTCGTTACAGGATGATTTGAAGAGAAATGGAGATTAATTCGTGGCAAAGGAGCTTTTTCAGCGAATATACTAGTTTTCAAAATTGAGAATGATGATAATCATGCCAAAAAAGCATTCTTCTAATCAGTTCGAGAGTGGTTAATTTACGTTCGGAAAATACGGCTGAAATTCCCTTTCCACTCCATTGTTGTGTCTTTTGTCAATAATAATTGGATTAAACACCTTTCCTCCATCAAATTCAACTGTTACCAGACATATAAATTGGTTAAAGACTGAGATATTGACCTTCGAAAATGATTAGTTTTACCTAATTAAATATTAATGAGGAGTGACGTCAAGAAACCCCATGCATACTATATGGATATGCAGACATGATGGCTCCTCCTGGATGTACATTCAATGTGCATTTTAGAAGTGAAGGGACTATTTTGTCTCAAATTTCCCCTTACCAACACCCCACGCCCTCAAAAATTGTTGAAATTTCGAAATAATAAATATCGATTATTTTGGCTTCAATTCAAAATATATTCCTGGATCGCACTACTCAAAATGGGCTATACGCAAATCATTTTATTGGTTTACAACATTTAGCATATAATAAAAGTTGAGAACATTTGGTCACGTTCATTTGAACATCTTTTGCTTCAAATGAGAGTTCCGCAAATATTTCTCAGAAATGTACAACAAGAAGTAGCTAGTATATGTAATATCTCCATTGGACTATTTTAGCTTACCGATATAGAGTTTTCTACCGACGCGCATGTTACTATAAGACCATTAACAATAGTGAAAATAGTATGATTGTTTGAAGAAATATCTAAGGAAGTGTAGATGTACGGAACCCCGGTCATCTGCTTTCACGGATATTAGGGATAGAGAGAGATCACTATATATGTTATAAAGAAGACAAAAACATAACTATAAATCAATAAGAAAATAAAAAGCATTTTATGACTTAAAAAAAGGCAAGCCAATTTTTAAAATCGTTGTGTTATGTGTCAGTTTCATTATATTTCTGAGAAGAAAATGAACATATTATAACATCGGCATGTCAAGAATACGAACAACAGTTTCCTTGAACCCGAGTAACGGTTTGAACTTTTGGTTTCAAACTATCGACGTACATTGACTACGCCATCCGTTTCATAATATATATTTCATAATATATATATCTAAAATGTGCTAATGTGCTTATAAAATCTATCATTATGATATGCACTCATCTCTCTCTCCATTAAAAATTTGTACTCACTCGGGCATTTTTTTGGGGGGGGGGGGAGGGCGGGGGTGGAACTAGTTCCACAAAACTCTGTAGTGAGGCGGCGACTAAAAATTGTAGTCTGTTTTACTCTTAACCGTATGTCTAATAAGAGGTGAATTAACCCATTGGTCATTGAACCATGTAGAGCTTCACGCTCTTACAACTTAACGCAGCCAAATGGATCTGTTAAGTCGATACCCTAATAGATTGCCGTAATATTGTTTTTTTTTAACTTAGCCTTTAAAAACTACATACCGGTACGACAATAAATTATTATTGAGCCTTTTTTATAGAGTTAAATTATAAATAAACCGTTGATAAATTTAGGGAGAATTGGCTGCAAGGCAAATGACAACAAATATATCATGATAATTAAAAAAAAAAAAAAAAACAGGACAAAAAAAAACTTTCTATTTTATTACTAGTTAGGGTAATCTATCATACAGGGCGACGTGTCAACATTGTGCATACAATACCATATTACTTAAAAGTCATATCCCGCGTTATATATAACCCAGTACTGCATTACCAGCGCTTCTGTATTTGTTTGGCAAATGCCGGTTCAACTGACTGCAACAGAATTTGCGCCTGTCTTGGTTTGTGGCATAAATTAGTGAATTTGGCTGGTAAGCTCAAATGATGTTAATCAACACCTTTGAGCTCTCTGTTTGCATTAACCTATACAGTCGCCCGTTTTCATCATAGTTATATACAATATCAGGATACTGTTACTGTATACCTATATACAACTACAGAGGGATGGTGACATCGTTAACAAGTTGTTTTTGAAGGAAATCAGTATACTTGTGCTTTTGTTACACATGTGCTTACATGACCATTTATGAACTGCATTTTTCGGATACATATGGAGGCATTTTACTAATACATTTTTCATTTATTTGTAAGTATATATTGCATTATTGGTTGGAAATAATATAATGTAAGTAATATTGTTTTTTATTTGTTTTTCATATTCAATGCTAGCCATGCATTTTCCTAACGCTTGTTAATATCGTGACATATACTATTATTATATATGATACATGACTAATTGTATAGAAGACTGTATGGTATACGCTGGCTCGTCATTAGGTCAACTGTAATATATAAAGGATGTTGTAAAAGGTAACCCAGCGAATTGCAGGGGCTATTCTGTCACTAATATTTGCACATAACTGTATTCCAATTCCCAGAGTATCCAAATATTATAACTGGTTAAAATAAAGTCCTTTGACAACCGTAATATCTAAAATGATATGGGCCCATACAGAGAGAATGTGTTAATGTAGAAGAATAATGACACCTATAACCCATCTATTTCTTATATATGTATTACGATTTAGATTTATATATATATATATATATATATATATATATATATGTGTGTGTGTGTGTGTGTGTGTGTGTGTGTGTGTAGGGGGACTATAGACCCACTCAATCAAACTGTAGTATGGTCCCTAAGGTATTGTAGCCTGCCCTGTAGGTGTCTTGTAGGTGCAAGTACATTGTGTGCGTGTTTTCGGGTGTCTGGTGGGTGTTTTGTGGGTGTCATCTACGTGCAAAACATCTCAATGGCACAGAGCTCGATGTTGTGGTAACTTAATCCGAGCCTCTTTTCTTACCGAGGACGAGATCGTTCTACCTGCCTGCGCTGGTGTCAAAAAAAAAAGGCAAATGCTAAGTGTAGTATCAGAGTTTCTGACTTTCTCAAGTTTTCGAACCACATTATCTTACCTGCAGGGAGTTGTTATGCATCCATAACAACTCCCTGATCTTACTCTAATTTCCCTTAATCATACAAGCAACAAAAGAAAATATATTAGTTGTTAAAAATGTATTATAATAATGTCCTGTGGATGATGATGCTTTGAAACTGTTTTTTCCCATTGTAAGGTTTGAGTTGATAATTGTTCAAGACGTGTCTGTACAGGGATCTGCTACTAGGGCAAGAAAAAGAAAAAAAGTTTAATAATGGAGACGATTTGTTTATAGAATGGCGTAAGGCAGAAGTTTAGACTGCAAAAGTCATATAAACGAAGAAAGACAAAAAATTGAGTGCTATTAATCTTTATATTTCTGTTTCGGATATCAAGATATTCAGCTACAAACAATACGAAAAATATTTAATTTGACGATGACGTTGGATCGTCTAAGCAAGACTAAGTGTTAACGGTTAACCAATGGTTTGGTAAATTCCACTAACTCAAACCAAAAAGCTGTTCTTTTTAACTTTATATAAGCATTCTATGAACAAAAGAGTGAATGCCGTGGATGCCATTTAGTACCATTTGTCATTGAATAATAAATATGTAAGACATTGCAAATATGTTATTTGAGGCCATGAAATTCTTGAATTCTTATTCAAGTTTGTGAGTCATCAAACTGACCTAGCAAATGGTGAGAGGCCTCAAAATGCGGTTCATTTCTCGAAAGTTTGATGTGGCAATAAAAATAGAACATAGGGTATGCAACGTTTAGTTTAACAGACTACAGCGTATAAAAAGTTAATTCCGTGTCTCAATTAACCCTTTAATGCCTTTCCGATGAGGCGATGATACAAACGTTGTTTAAAGTTCACAGCTAAGTGTTACATCAATTTTAGACTACCTCTTTTGATAGAACTGGTCTATATTAAATAAGCTAGAGTTATGATCATCCTAAAAATCGTTGCATCTATAGGATATGAAATCTCATGGTGAGGTTCCTTACAGAAGATTTCTTTCCAAGATAATCATACACCTTTTGTAAACACCGAACAGACCCTTACAGTTCGAAAGCTTGAACAACACGTATATAACGGGAAATTTAGTTTTAATAACTTTGCAGTGTGGGAGAAAACTATTTTCAGGGCATTGTGATGCTTTGTGCTTTGTGTTGGGCTTTCGTTGATTTGCTCTGTGTTTCGTTGATTTGCTCTGTGTTTCGTTGATTTGCTTTGTGATTCGTTGATTTGCTCTGTGTTTCGTTGATTTGCTCTGTGTTTCGTTGTATTGCTTTGTGTTTCGTTGATTTGCTCTGTGTTTCGTTGTATTGCTCTGTGTTTCGTTGATTTGCTTCGTGTTTCGTGGTGTTGTAATGTAATATACTGCACGTCTTGGTAAAACTGTTGACCCCAAATTCAACAAACCTGCTTCAAGTTAACATTAAACTCAACTTCAACTGAATTAATTTAAGCTAACTCGCGACGACTTATTCGATCATTATGTTGCATTGAATTCATGTGTTGACGGGGGATGGGGGGGGGGGACATGTCTTCCCAAATTGTTAGATTTCGTCCCTATCGCACATTCTGTGCATGGTTTTGAGCCCATCCTGAAGGATCATGAAAGAACTTGTCGCCTCACTTTTCGTTGCTTTAATAACCTGCATCCTCACGCACTGTTCTAAGCCTATTTGTCAAAATACATTAACGAAGGATTTGTAAGGCTCCTGGGGGGAAGTATAAGAACTTGCCATTGGGCCGCAGATTTGCCCGCCTGTACCAAGACCCGTCCTCTATGATGTCACACAGTTAGACTCCCTTGTCATTTGCAATGCTCCCTCCCTCCTCTCACGCCCTCTCCTCTCATTTTGAGAAGCCAATCGAAGCCCCTGGAGCGCATTCAAGGTTAATCTAAAGCATATAGCAGACAATAAACCATCGGCTTCGCATACTAGCAAAGAAAAAAAGAAAAGAAAAAAAAAACTAATAAATAAAAGAATAAAAGTCGCGAAAATATAAAGCCATCAGATATGCAATATTTAAAAATAAATGAAACCCAAAGATTAAAGTAGATGGCACTGAACATATAGCAGACGCCATCGCTGCGGGGAAATTTTGATCTTGGATGAAGATAACGTACCACGCTTTTAACTTTTGATTAAAAATCATCCAACAAAACCGTTCAAATTTGGATATTCAAGAAGCGGAACCATCTGATACTTTAGCAGCACGTACGCCAACAATCACGTGATTGATATTTTCAATTTATTCTTTCAACTTGACTCTCTTCAAATTCACTGCAAAGGCATTTCTCAAAGGCATACATTATTCAACAAGTTGTGTCAAATATGGCGACTGTTAACTTTCTGTTCATATGATTCTTTTCCCTCCTATTATAATACGCATATGTTACATGCATCACACTTTAACAAAAGCAACAATAAAAAAAAAGCCGTACAAGACTGTACCAGTGAAAATCGTATATGAATAATAAAAAAAAAATAAAAAAACTTACGGCAATGTTATTGTATACTTGATTTGAACTCGAAGTGCTCTCTAAATATTTGAAGCATTGTTGGATAGTTGTTTGGTTTGCGTGTAGTCTATAGTCTATGAAGTATACATAATTGATTATGGCATCATTGGTCTGTTTTATGTATATATATATGTATATATTGGGTGCCTATACAAATGAAACGCACAAGCATTAGTGGAAAACCCATGCACATTCGCGGCATATATATGCATGGTTCTCTAATACTGAATGACCACTGCATGTATATTGAACGGTTAGAGGGCTATTCGGGTAAAGCTGGTTGTGTTGATTGCTATCCACTGTTGAAGTTAGAGTTGCTGAATTATCTTTGCATCTTGAGGTAATATACGGTGACATTTGCATATCTTTTATACATGGCGTGTATAAGGTACAATTCTATCAACCGTAACTCGAATTATGGACAAGATATTGTGATTTCTACTCTTGTTTTTTGCCTTAAACAGTGTGGAACATTTGTCTATTTGAAAACAAAATTATATGTTCCGAATCTGCCATCTAATGTAGGGAATACATAGCTATATATATATATATATATATATATATATATATATATATATATATATATATATATATATATATATTATTAGAGAAAACCAGAGAAATAAAAAATTATATGTTTTGAATCTGCCATCTAATGTAGGGAATACATAGCTATATATATATATATATATATATATATATATATATATATATATATATATATATATATATATATATATATATATATATATATATATTCAGCGTTGGTTTCAAGTTACTTTACTGTCAATTAATAATATCTTTTTCGTATCATATGTTTGATTGCAAATTAATGTCTTGGGCTATCAGTGTGCGTAAAGTAATGATTACGAATTACATAGATCATAGGCATATCAGGGGAAGGGAGAGAGAGAGAGAGAGAGAGAGAGGGGTGGAGAGAGGGGGTGGGGAGGGGGGAGATAGTGTCCCACTCATGTAGGTCACTGTGGCCCTTCATCTGTATCGTAGTACGTATGGGTATAGTTGTGTTGGTGCGTGTATTTGATTTGTGTACTAGTATTACCATGTTAACCTGGTTCCCGAATTGTTTCTTTTTTCTTGGTCTCTAAAGAATATATATTAGATATTTTGCACGACATTACAATTCCCACTTTGGTATGAGTACGAGTAGAAGTAAAAGGCTCTAAGTATGAGTACATTATTTGGTATTCGGTCATGGTACTATACACTATTCCAAATGTCGCGAATTCGAGTACATTATTGTGTACTAGGTCATGATACTATACTATAGAGAGCAACAAAAGGGTACCGATGGTCTGCGATCTGACTTGGATGATTTCGAAACTGCTGGTTGTGAGATTTCTTGTTTCCTTTTCTTTTGAGGGGAGGGAGTAACTTTACTTTTTGGCGAATATAATGCCATAACGATGGCAGTGACTCAGTGAAGTAAAGGGGGATTGCTCGCCAGCAAATTAATCCTCATCCATCCTTATGTTTCCACAACTATACCCTCCTCCCACCCCCCTCCCACAACCCCTCCTGATTCGGGTCTCACTAAGTTGGCAATTGGATTTACAACCCCCTGATTCAACGAAGGATCTGATAAGGAATCGAGTGTTATCGACCTGCGTACGTGTATGTCTCTTTGCCGTCGATTCAGCGGATGGTAAATGTGTCCGTGTGTGTGAGCCAGC